>NW_028133744.1:0-35756 GCF_964662115.1 Mustela nivalis | reverse complement strand
ATTAGTATCAATGATCCACCTTTTAGTTTTTTTTATCTTGTCTACTGCATGTTTGCTTTCTACAATATTAAATGTTGTCCTTATCTTAATATGTCTTAATATCTTTTTATTTTCTTTGGGATTATTTAATTGCTCATTCTTAAATTGAATGTAACCAATTACACTGGTAGCTCATTAATTTTTAACCTTTCTCTAGTTTTACTGCATTTAAAGGTATACATTTCCATCTGAGTACCATCTTACCTGCACTCTGCAAGTTTTGATATCATTTAATTTGAAGTATTCTTTCATTTTTTAAATTTCCTTCTTTGATCCATTAGTTATTTGGAAATGTCTCTATAAGTTTGTATCAGAATTTTCAAAGTTAAGCTTTTAAATTGATTTCTAATTTCACTTATGTTAAACAATGTTTTTTATATGACACCAAATATTTAAAATTTGTGAAGAGCTTTTTTTGGTTTAATTTTGTGAATATTTTTGATAAATATTTAGAGCAAGTTATCTTAAAAATAGTTAAGATTTGCCATTTTTGCATTATATATTTTGAGCCCAAGTTATTAAATGTTCATATTTATATATATTAAGTGTTTATATGTTAGTTTTATCTGTTCTCCTTTAGAGCAAAATTCTATGAGATGACTCTAAAAAGGATGCACATTTAACTATATTCTCCAATTCCTCTCCTTCTCTTCCCATTTCTTAGTTCCTCTCAAGGACCTACTCTAGTCAGCAGCATTTGACATCATTAGTCATTCACTAGTCCTTGAAATCCTTTCATCATTTGGCTTTTGGATACTCCATGCTCTTGGTTTTCTTTCTACTTAACTGGCTTCTCCTTTTCTAGTCCTTTCCCTTCTGTCCAAACTCCAAAGGTTGGAGGGCCCTGGGCGCAGACCTTGGACCTCCTCTCTTTTTTATCTACCTTTACTCCCTAAGTGGGTTCCATCCAGCTTCAGTTTTTAAAATATGATGTAAATACTCATAACTTCAAAATTTCATACCTCTAGCCCTGGTCTCTCCTCTACATTAGACTCTGAAATATCCTGCAGCTCACTTGATACCATCACTTCAGTGACAAATTGCCATTTGGTCCAGTGGTAAACTGTCAGCGACTTTAGCTCTAGGGATTTACATCTTTTTGTTGTTATGTTCTATATATTTAAATGGTGTACATTTATATTTGTTATATTTTGTCCAACTTTCTTGGTATGTTCATATGAAGATTTTTTTCTCCCACAATATTTATCATAAAATATTATTACAAATAAAGTCTATCAACTTTCTAGTCACTTTAATTAGAATACTGATAGATATTTCAATTCTTCACTTTTTTTTTTTTTATCTTCCCATCTAGGATTGGTCGTCAAACTCTGTGTGTTATACCATTATAAAATCCCTTGTTTTCTTTTCTTTCTACTTCTACTGGTATCCTCTAGATTTTTGTCATCTTTTGCTGTAATATTTAAACAGTCTCTTATTTGCATGTTTCCATTTAATTTCTACTTTCTCAAAGTTTAGTCTCACACCTAACTGTACAACAGTACCACCTGAGAGCTTTTAGCAAGGTACGATCACCACCAGATAACCAGATTTAACTGGTCTAGGGTAGGGCCTGGGCATGAGTATTTTTTTAAAGCTCGCCAGGTGAGGAGAACACATAGCTAGATTTGAGAACCACAACTATACTAGATTATTCACTAGTCTCAACAAACTTCTTTCTTGCCTTGATGCCTTTTCAAGATTTCCCTCTTCTAATGGTTTTGTTCCACTTATACAACTTTCAAAATGAAACTGTAAGTCTAAGCACAAATGCTACCTCCTCAAAAGTCTTACTAAATAATGACTATGATGAATGACTGTATTTTTCCATCCACTACATATCCATGGTGTATGTTACACACACACACACACACAACACATGATAGATAGATATTATAATTTCTTTGTATTATGATATACATGTTCACCTCTGCTAGTAGTATATTATATAAGTGTCAAAGATTATGTTTAATTCATTGTTGAGTATCCTATTATTAAGGCCTTACCTGTGTTAGGTATATTAATCTAAAACAAATCATAACAAATATATCTATCCATGTGCAAACCAAAATTTTAGGCATTTAAAACCAAACTCTAAAATACATGCATAGTTAAATATCACAATGATTCCATAGTGGGGAAAAATGTTATAATTTGTCACTTCTAGGCATATTGATATTTTAATGAGACACACTTACCTGAAAGGATACTGATGCAAAGAATAAAAACACCACTAGGAACATAAGACTGTGCAATATATTACAACACTGGCTCATTATAAACAGAAAATAAATTTCTAACTGATGTTTTCAGGTCCTATTTTCTTATCTTACTATTTTTTGTGTAAGATCACAAGTGCATCTGAAAACAGAGTATAAGATGTATGATTTTACAGTACATAGCATTCTGTGTGATAATAATCATTCCTTACAAAGTCTAATATAAGACACAGACATTCTGTTAACAAATATCACTGGTTCATCTAGAAGATAAGACATAGGAATAAGACAGTCACGTCCAATTCCACATGGATTCTCAGCTCAGATCCTGGTTTTTGCACAGTTTACCTTGCGAACATGATCCGAGTGACATTTCACAAATTCCTGGATAAATGTTGCTACACTCTGCTAGGAGAGAGACAGGCTGTGTCATGCACAGATCAATAATAGCACTGTGTTTCATCAGCTTCAAAATCAAAAGTGCTTCATCTGGCAAAAGCCATGGCCCTAGAGAATCTGACATATATAAACCGAATACCCTACAAGGAATGTGTACTACATAAGCTATTGGGGTAAGATAAAAGAAAACTCTGGAGATTAGCAATGAAGTACAATAAGGGAGTAGTTTTCTACTTCATTATTACTAGAGATATGAACACAGACCACAAAAAGGAAAATGAGGGTATTTAACATTCTACAATTGCTGACAGAAAAAAAAATAAGTCCAGTACTTTAACACTTCAGTCTTTTAAGTAAGAGTTATATAAATAAATATAAACCAAAGATAAATATAAGTTTAAGAAACAATAGCAATCATATAATCTACACAAATAAAAATGTTTTATGGAGAACCATAAAATATGATCCTTTTAGAATTACAGGGTTTCCTAAAAGACTCTTCAGATATAATGGTATCCTCAAAGTTTATATGATAGATAAACCTAAAAACCCAAGATATTTGTTGAATGGGTTATGCTGTTTTCATTAATTCAGGATCAGTCTTTTATTTGGGTTTTGATTAAGTTAATTGAAGATTAACTGGTTAATGCAATTGGACAAGAGCTGAAACAAATTTGAAAATTCAAATCCTAAAAATGAACCTGCTTTAAGATTGCAGTTGCCAAAAAAGTTTCTGAAAACAAAATTTGCTGTTGGAGAATTTACCTTTATCTAACTCAGAGGGCAAGGGAATCAAGAATTCATCAAGATATCAGAAGACATAATAATGCTTAATCACAAAATAAACAGCAGTCTATATTTACGACACGTATGTGGAAATATTACACATAAACTCTAAGATTACTTGGGGACACTCCAGTTGAGGAGTTACAG
Organism: Mustela nivalis; assembly: GCF_964662115.1. NCBI lineage: Eukaryota > Metazoa > Chordata > Mammalia > Carnivora > Mustelidae > Mustela > Mustela nivalis. The sequence continues at coordinate 32,166 of NW_028133744.1, read as the reverse complement.
AAAAAGCAGATTAAAGGCTATTAGGCAGCAATGGCTTAGCGTGAAAGTCTGGCTCTCCAGCCCATATTTTATAAAGCATCTCTTCTGTAACTTTTGGAAATATTGTTATGCCCCTAGGGATTGGTTAGTACTGTTATTAATATAGAGAAATAGCATTTTGGGGGGACAAAAAGGAGTATCTTTTCCCTGCAGAAAACATGTAGGGCCATTTTGCAAATCAGGGTTTGGAAAATTAAATGCTTAGAGTTATAAGAATGGCAACACAAATAAGTGAAGTGGGCCTAGTAGGATTTTTGACAAAAAGAAGAGAGTATGCCTCATTCTCCTTGAAAGCACCATAAGACTAATACTGCTGACTCTCATATCAAAACCATAACTCCCAATACTTTCACGATGTTATATAGTTTATCAATTGATCCGTCAACTTTTTAGTCCTTTCCTACAATGTTTTCTATGCCTTCACTTCCTCAATATAAATGAATATTCATTCTTGACTTACCTGTTCTTCTAATTCTCAAATTGATTCTCTAGTTCCTATTCACAAGTCTGTAGGATATTTTCACTTACATGACGCATAACCACCTCAACTTAATAAATTACAACAGAATTATTTTTTGCTAAACTTAGAAAAGGAGAATGGCTCTGGGAAATGTTGTATGCAAGAAGTGATATTATGAACTAGACTTTAAGTGATGTGCTAGATTTAGAATGACGTAAAGAAAAGAGGAAGGTACTTGAAGTAGAAAACAATTTTTTAATGTTGATAAGAATATGCAATATCAGATCAGAGTCTCGGTAAAACCTAGTCATAAATCAATCTTCATTCTTTCATTGAGAATGTACTATGACCTTAAATATACAGGATTCTGTGAACATTATCAAAGAAGTATAACATACGGTTTTTGTCTTTTAGGAGTGAATTAACTACTAGATATGACAAAATTCCCAAATGGTAAACTTTAAAACTATTAAACTTAATGTTATAAAAAAAATCAGCTTAGAAAAGTAGAAAGACTATGAAGTTAAGATCAAGAGATAGCTCTAGGTTACAACCCTAGAATGCCAACTCAGCTTGATCCTAAGCAATTTATTTCAATTCTTTAAGTCTTAATTGCACCACACCTAATATAATATGAGGATACTATCCTCCTCATAGGTTGATAAAACGACTCAAGAGATAAAAATCAATTAATGCAGTCCTTCACATCAACAGCCTAAAAAATAAAAATCACATGACTACATCAATAGATGCAGAAAGTCATTTGACAAATTCAACACACATTTATAGTAAGAACTCTCAGTAAATTAGGAATAGAGGGGAGCATTCTCAACTTCATAAAGATTATCTATAAGAGCCCTATAAGAAACATCACACTTAATGATGAGAAACTTGAAGCATTTCCACTTAGATCAGGTGCAAGGCAAGAGGTCTCCTCTCATCCTGGCTTTTTGTCATACTGGAAGTTCTAGCTAAGTCAGCAAAATGAGAAAATAAAGTGAAAAGTATACAGAGTCAGAGGAAAGAAATAAAACTGTCTTTATTCACAGATTTGACTGTCAATGCAGAATACCTAAAAGAATCAACAAAAAAAACTCCTAGACCAACTAAGTGATTATGTCACAGTTGATAGATAAAAGGTTAATATATGAAAGTCAATCCCTTTCCTATATACCAGCAGTGAACAAGTAGATTTAAAAGCAAAATATCCCATTTACATTAGCACACCTAAAAAGTAAATACTTTAATATATATCTAACAAAAGATGTACAATGTTTATATGAGAAAAACTAAAATAGTCTGAGAAATGAAGTAGAAGAACTAAATAAATGGAGATATTCTATGTTCATGGAAAGAAAGGTACAATATTGTCAAGACGTTAGTTCTTCCCAATTGGTTCTATAGATTCACTGCAATCATAATCAAAATTCCAGCATGTAAATATTGATAAACTGATCTTAAAGTTCATATGAAGAGGCAAAAGATCCAGATTAGTCAATATAGTACTGAAGGAAAACAACAAAGTTGGAAGATTTAACACTACTACCTGATTTCAAGACTCACTATAAAGTTACAGTAATCAAAACATGTGGTACTGGTAAAAGAATAAATAGGTCAATGGAACATAATAGACACCCCGGAAATAAACCCACATAAGTAGAGTCAATTGATCTTTGAGGAAAAAGCAAAGGCAATGCAATGCAGATAAAATAGCCTTTACAACAAAATGTGCTAGAACATTTGGGCATCTACAGGCAAAATAAAAAAATAAAAAATTTAAAAATCTAGACACAGAAGACGGACTTTATTCCTTCACAAAAAATAATTCAAAATGAATCACAGACCTAAGTGTAAAACACAAGGCTAAAAAATTCCTTAAAGATAAAATAGGAGAACTTCTAAGTGATCTAGGGTATGGTGATCACTCTTTAGATACACCAAAAGCATGATCCATGAAAAAAATAATTGATAAGCTGAACTTCATTACGATTCAAAACTTCTGCTCGACAAAGCACAGTGTTGAGAGAATAAGAAGGCCCATTCTACTATAGACTAGAAGCAAATATTTACAAAAGACACATCTGATAAAGGGCTTTTTCCAAAATACAGAAAGAACTCCTAAAACTCAGCAGTAAGGAAAAAAAAGAATCCAATTAAAAAGTGGGCAAGAGACCCAAATAGACATCTTACCAAAGAAGATAAACAGATGGGAAATAAGCATATAAAAAGATATTCCACATCATATATCATCAGGGAAATACAAATTAAAACAACCATGAAATAACACTATACACTTTCAGAATGGCCCAAATCCACCACACTGTCAACATCAAATGGTAGTGAGAATGTGGGGCAATGGGAATCTCATTCCTTGCTGCTGGGAATCAAAATGGTACAGTTAACTTTGGAAGACAGCTTGGCAGTTTCTTACAAAACTAAACATATTTTTACCATATGATATAGCAATCACATTTCTTGGTATTTGCCCAAAGTCATTGTGTGCACACAAGAACCTTTATGGGGATGTTTATAGTAGCTTTATTCATAATTGCCAAAGCATGGAAGTAATCAAGATGTCCTTCAATAGGTGAGGAGATACATAAATTGTGGTACATGAGACAATGGAATATTATTCAACACTAAAAAGAAATGAGCCACAAAAAAACTTGGGTGCATATTATTATGAGGGAGGAAACTTAGGTGCATATTATTATGAGAAAGAAGTCAGTCTGAAAACTCTTTATATTATAGGATTCCAACTATATGACATTCTGCAAAAGGCAAAGTTATGGAGATAATAAAAATAAATCTGCAGTTGCCAGGGATTGGAGTGGGGTGGGAGGATAAATAGGCAAGACATAGAGGATTTTTAGGGCAGTGAAAATGAATACATGAATAGATTTGTGTCTTTATATATTTTTTCCAAACCCAGGGAATGTACAATATAGCAAGAGTGAACTGCAAGTTAAACTATGCATTTTGAGTAATTATGATGTATCAATGTAGGTTCATCAATTGCAATAAATGTACCTCTCTGATGGGGATACTGACAATGAGGGAGTCTACGCATATGTGGAGGCATGGGATATATGAGAAATCTCAGTACCTTCTTTTCAATTTTGCTGTGAACCTAAAACTACCCTTTCCAAAATAAAATTCTAATAAAAGAACACACAATTTCTTTGCTCTCAAGTTCTACCTTCCACAAAACACTAAAACACAGTTCATCCAAGTTCTTTGATATTTTATAACAAAGATTGCCTTCCCTCTAGTTTCCAAAAACATGTTTCTCATTTTCATCTGAAACCTCTCCAGAATACCCTTAATGTCTCTATTTCTAGTACATACCTCAAAACCCTTGCAACATGTACCCATGACATAGTTCCAAAGCTGCTTCTTCCACATTTTTAGGTATTTGTTACAACAGCACTCAAGTGGCAGTACCAAAATCTGCATTACTCTGCTTGGGTTGCTACAATAACAACAAAACCCCCATAGACTCTGTGGCTTAAACAAGTGACATTTAATATCTTCCAATTCTGGAGGCTGAAAGTATGAGATGCCAGCATGGTCAGGTTCTATTGAGAGCTCTCTACCTATAAGGTCACTAAACCCAACATAAGGGCATGACCTCAACTAAATGTAATTACCTCACAAAGGCCCCATCCCCAAAAAACGCAATATTAAGAATTAGGTCAAAATTCAACATATGAATTTCAGGCAACATACCTCAATCATAGTGATAATAAACCTCTTGAAATCCATTTTGTTAAATAAATACAGAAAGGAAATTAATAAAATAACTCAGCTATTAATATATGAATTAATGGTACAGATTATTCTACTTTCTCTAAACATATTATTTCAGGGGAAGGCTTATTAGAAAATAAATTTTACAGTATATAAAATTCCACAAAAATCTATGTTTCATATTTACCAGCTGATATCTTATATAAAATTATTTAATACCTATACAAAACATTCAAAAGATTTTTAAAAGGTGGTTTTATAGCTAAAGTTGCATTTTCTTTTATAATATGGGTTCTAGTAGTTTGCTTCTATGAGTTAAGGCTGTTTAAATCTACATGATGAAACAATGTGGTTATAAACGAGTTTACACAGCCATAATACAATTAAGTAATGTTACTGGAACAAAAGAGGATGACATTTACATCTTGTTGTTCTTAAGATTTGGGACTCATTTTTTTCACACTTTTCAGATAAATTATGAGTAACTGTCTTGGCGAGTTACTCCTAACAGAGAATGACTGAGGTTCGATCTCATGACCCTGAGACCGTGACCTAAGCCAAAACCAGAAGTTGGACATAACCAATTGAGCCACCCAGGCACCCCTCTTTTTACCTAAGAACTTTATCTGCATAACAGAACATCTGTTTTCCAAACATCTCTGACCTTCATGTGAAAGGCCTTCCTCCCTTTGAATCCCAGACCTCAACCTAATTCTTTAGCTCAGGATGTTTTATAAGCTTCAATTACCTAGCTGCTTTTTGGGTTTCATGTTTTTATGGAGGTCTAATACATACAAAATTAAATTCTTTTTCTCCTGTTAATTTGTCTTATGACACTTTAATTATTAGAGAAGTCAAATAACCTAGAAGGAAGTAGAATAAATTTTTTTGCCCTTACAATCTATATAGAGTATAGATTAGGAGTTGCCTAGAGCTGGCAGAGATGGGGAAGGATAATAGATAAAGGGTACAGGGTCCCTTTATGAAGTTATGAAAATGTTCCAAAATTGATTTTAGTGATAGCTGCACAATTTTGTCTACATTGTAACAACCATTTAATTAAATGAGAGAATTATATGGTATATGAATTATCTCTCATTAAAGCTATCACAAAAAAATTAATAGCGGGTGATTTAAATACTTCACAGTCAATAACTGATAGAACTAGACAGAAAATCAGCAAAAATAATAGAAAAGTTGAACATCATTATTAACCAACTAAACTCAACAGATATATATATAGAACATTCAATCCAACAACAGCAGAATACACATTCTTCTCAAGTGCACATGGAATATTCTACAGTGTCTACTACCTGTTAGGCCAGAAAACAAGTCTTAATAATTTTTTAAAACCCAGATCATAGAAAGTAACTTTCAGAGTACGTTTGGAACATGGGTCAGATTTGGTTATAAGGCTACTTTGGGAATGAAGCCAGAACACAGTTCCTATTGATATTCATATAGCTAGCATAATAGTAATCCTTTATAATTAAAACATTTAGTTAGCATTGCTTGGATGAAAGCACTAGATAATATAAGTAGAGGATTTAAGCATAATTTAAAATTATGTATGATAGTGATTTAATAGTGGCTCAGTGGGTTAAGCCGCTGCCTTCGGCTCAGGTCATGATCTCAGGGTCCTGGGATCGAGTCCCACATGGGGCTCTCTGCTCAGCAGGGAGCCTGCTTCCTTCTCTCTCTCTCTACCTGCCTCTCTGCCTACTGTGATCTCTCTCTGTCAAATAAATAAATAAAATCTTTAAAAAAAAATTATTTTCTAAAATTATGAATTCTTCTGTATAAGACAAATTTTCAACAAATCATTGTTTTTTATAAGCAAATACCTTTAAGAATAGAAATGTAAAGAACAATCTTTCATTTTCATTTGCTTTAAAATTAAATTATGATAACCAGCAATGTTATAATGTATCTAAAAACTGCTAGAGAAAACTCAATTCACCTGAGTTTAACAAAAGCATAGATAAGTTATAGGAACACATTAAAATAGATATTTATGTTAAAATCCTCACATGTTATACTAGTATTTGCAAAGAGGAACAGCGGCAATTACTATTTAAATAATTTGATTATAATGAAAAATTCAAAGTTTTAGACATGGGCAAATGGGCAACCTAAATGCATTTATGAAGCCTATTCTTAAAATCCAAGTTATACCCCAATAAAAAACACAAATATGAACAGAACAACACATGTAAAACAAAATATCCACCCTTATAATAGAGACTATTGTAATTAATTTTTAAAGTTTCTTTACCTTTATTGTCTGTCTGCTTATTTGATATCGTTGATCAGACACTTGCTGTTGCTGAAGGAGTTTTTCATTGATTTCTTTATATTCTTTGACAGACAATTCGGCTGTTTTTTTGGCATTCTGAAGTACACTGTTTTGTTGTTGTAAGGATACAATACGTTCTCGTAATAAAATAATATTGCTACTTGATTTCTGGACAGTTATATTTTTCCACTTTTCTCTGTTAACTATAAAAAGAATGTTTGTAATATTTTTTTAAAAAACACAATAAATTAAAAAGACATTGTTAATTTCATATACATTCTTACCTCTGATAGGAACTGTTGAATGTGAACTCTTTTGTATATTACCATTCTTCTTTTGAAAAGTTGTTTTTTTGGCATTCTTGTAATGAAAATAATTCTAAATTTGAAGGTTTTATAAAAATTAGTTTATTACTCAAAAATAACTTCAAGTGAATGAACATAATAAATCATATTATTTCTTTACCTAAAAATATATTTATCTATGCAGGCTAAAAAATTTAAACAGTAAAATTCTATAACTGATACCAAGAACTCATAAATTAACATAATATGTGCATTAAAGTTGAACTAGAAAAAAAAAGTTGATCTAGGAGGCACAACACACAAATACAAAAATCAATCCAAAAGTGGTAGAAATTTAACCTACGGACAGTTTAAAGATCTATGAGGAAATATAATAAAAGCAATAAAAATAAAATAAGAATATTAAATAACTTATGGCTCTATATATCACTATATATATACATATATATATATATATACACATATACACACACACATATATATGTATATATACTGAAAATATATAAAGTACCATATGGTTTCAGTGAGTCCTGTTATTACTTCATTCCTCAAAATATTTTTGAAATACTTCATTTGAACTTCTTTAGAGTCAGTATATAAGATAGATTTTTTTATATGTTTCATTGTTGGGGTGCCTGGGTGGCTCAGTGGGTTAAAGCCTCTGCCTTTGGCTCAGGTCATGATCCCAGAGTCCTGGGATCGAGCTGCACATTGGGCTCTCTGCTCAGCAGGGAGCCTGCTTCCTCCTCTCTCTCTGCCTGCCTCTCTGCCTACTTGTGATCTCTGTCTGTCAAATAAATAAATAAAATCTTAAAAAAAAAATAAATGTTTCATTGTTTTATGAAGATTCAAGTGCCAGTGATGTACTAAGCACTATAAAAATGTCCCAAACAAAACCAGTATTAGTCACCAGGCTTGGTATCAAATTATCTGGACCTAAAATAAAAATAATTGGGCTTCCATTTCCAGGATTATTTCTGACTAGATATACAGAAAAAATTTTTTTTAAGATTTTATATATTTAAAGAGAGAGAGAGCACACACACAAGTGGGGCGGAGGGGCAGAGGAACAGACAGAGAGAGAGTCTTAAGCAGACTCCAAGCTGAGTGTGGAGCCTGAGGCTCACCATCATGAGATCATAACTGAGTCAAAACCAAGAGTCTGACTTTCAAGTGACTGAGCTACTCAGATGCCCGCAAAGAAGTTCAGGAAAATCTTAAACATTGAAATTAGCACACTTAAAGTTTGGTTTTTTTTTAACATGGCAAAATGTTAAAGACATTCTGATGTCACAAGTTAGGAATATAGGAATAGGAATCCTAAAACACATGCAACCAACAAAGTGGCCAGGAAAATATATGACAATCGATAATCTCTGAACTTGAAATTTCACGTATATAGCAACAAAAAACATAAAAGGCAATGAAAGATGGCCCAAGCCCCCAACTCAAGATGAGAAATTGTAGAATGTAGAATATAGTGTGTACAAATAGTTTGTCATTCTCTCTCTTTTTTTTTTTCCCCTCCCTGCATAATATTACATGGAACGGATGTATCACAGTTTAACCGTTCAGCTATTGAAGGAAATTCTGGTTGTTGCCAGTTTTCAGCTATTAGAAATAAAGTTGTTATGCCCATTCATGTACAGGTTTTTTTGGGTAAACACAAATTTCCATTTTTCTGGGATAAGTGTCGAAGAGGCAAATAGTTGGGTTGTTTGATAAATGTATGATTAGTTCCTTTTTTTTTTTTTTTTTAAAGATTTTATTTAGGGGCGCCTGGGTGGCTCAGTGGGTTAAGCCGCTGCCTTCGGCTCAGGTCATGATCTCAGGGTCCTGGGATCGAGTCCCGCATCGGGCTCTCTGCTCAGCAGGGAGCCTGCTTCCCTCTCTCTCTCTCTCTGCCTGCCTCTCTGTCTACTTGTGATTTCTCTCTGTCAACTAAATAAATAAAATCTTTAAAAAAAAAAAAAAAAGATTTTATTTAGTTGTCAGAGAGAGATAGAGAGGACAGCAGGCAGAGTGGTAGGCAAAGGGAGAAGCAGCTCGATGTGGTACATGATTCCAGGACTCCAGGATCGTGACCAGAGGGAAGGCAGATGCTTAACTGACTGAGCCACTCAGGTGTCCCTTTTTTTTTTTTTAAGAGTCTATTTGTTAGAGAGAGAGAGCACAGTGGGGAGGAGCAGAGGGAGAGAAGCAGACCCCACTGAGCACAAAGCCTGATGTGGGACTCGATCCTAGGACCCCGGGATCATGACCTGAGCCAAAAGCAGGTGATTAACCAGCTAAGCCACCTAGGCACCTCATCCTTTTTTTTTTTTAAGAAACTGCCAACTGTTTCCCAGAGTGCCCTGCCACTTTATATTCACACTAACATTATATGTGAGATCCACTCTCTCTGCATCCTCGTCAGCATTTGGTATTCTCACTCTTCTTCATTTTAGCTGTTTCAAAAGATAAGTATCCCAATAGGGTCTTAATCTGCATTTCCGTAATGGTTAGTAATGTTGGAAATCTTTACGTGTATTTATTTGCCTTCCATTTATCTTCTCAATGAAATGTCTGTTCATGTTTTTTACTCCATCTTCTAACTAGATTATTTGAATGTCTACCAATGAGTTTTGACAAAATCTTTAAATATTCAAAATCTGGGGCCTTTATCATATACACGGTTTGTAACACTTCCTGCATTGTATGGCATATCTTTTTATCCTCAAAAGTGGGCCTTCCTTGGGCGCCTGGGTGGCTCAGTGGGTTAAGCCGCTGCCTTCCGCTCAGGTCATGATCTTGGGGTCCTGGGATCGAGTCCCGCATTGGGCTCTCTGCTCAGCAGGAGCCTGCTTCCTCCTCTCTCTCTCTCTGCCTGCCTCTCTGCCTACTTGTGATCTCTCTCTGTCAAATAAATAAATAAAATCTTTAAAAAAAAAAAAAGTGGGCCTTCCACAGACCAAAATTTCTTAATTTTAATTAAGTCTAATTTATTGATATTTTCTTTTAGGTAACATAATCTAAAACCTAATAAGCTAATTATCACCTATTTTTTTGGCTAAGATATACATACCTTAAGATTCATATTTAGGAAAATAATATCTATTTCCATTTTCAACTATACAAGTTTGTAACAAATTGATACTTAAAAATTATTAAAAAGTTGAGTATTTCCATTATATATTTCAAAGAAAAACATTTTCTAAGGATTCAAATTAAATCACTGGTCATGAAATTTAAGTTATAAAGCATAAGATAAAATTAAAAACATAGCTTATAATTAAGTAACACTGTGTCATATACCTTTGGGGTCTTGCCATCTGTATTTGAATAAATTCGTACCATTTCTTTTCCTTGCATTTGGCTGTCTTCCGTTTGGTCACCCTCTTTCTGGTCTCTTCCATCCTCTATAGGACTTATCTTCTGGGATGTTTCTACAATAATTGTTCCTAAATCTTGAGAGGTCTGTCCTCCAGAATCACTGCTTTTAGAAAAAAATGGAACATAAAATTCAGGAAGAAGAGTTGTTAAATGTACCTCTTTTAAGTTCAAGATCAAAAACCATTATAGCACATACTGCATATAAAGCTATAAGTTTAATCTGAGCATTTATTGGTTTTCTATGTTAAGAAAATCAGTCTAAATACGTTGTACAGTCTATTATTTCTGTGGATTCCATACATGGCCTCTAACTTATTAAGATGAATAAGCAAGTACAAGTAGGACTTCTTTAGCCTGATGGGGCATCTACATTGGTGACTGAAATTTGAGCATCACTTAAGTGGAGTAAATTTTACTGCAGTAAAATTAGCAGACTCAGTAAGCAAGCACTGGCCTGGGACTTGAGTTCTGGCTATATGGCTCTTTCAGTTACTTACTGTCTCTGGACAATGTTTCTTCATCTGATAAATGTTATATTGTATCAGGGGTCCTGCTTTTTTTCACAACCAAATGTCCTCTTTGTTATAATTCCCTTATGTGCACCATATTTGAAAAGTGTATCCATCAAAGAAAAAGAGTATGCCTATTGAAAAATAGTTCAATGTCATAGTTACTTGTCACCCAGATGAAAAGAAACTAAATGTTAAAAAAAAGTTTCCAAAATTGTGAAATCTCATCAAGAAATTAGAATACCCAGTATCAAATGCCTAGTAATACCACTTCTGTAGTATTTCTACCAAGTGTTAACTCAGGAAGCACATGTTTTAACAATGCCAGGGGTGGAAGCACTTACAACTTTCTGAGATAGGGCAGAAAGCTTTAACAATTCCGACAGAAAAATTTTCCCTTCGTCTGGGACAATCTCTGAATTTCTGAGGCTGATCCCAGTTCCATCTCCTATGTCCATTCAATTCTGAAAAATGCCTGGTAAGCTCCAATTATATGCCAGGTACTTTTCCAGGCATAAAGGACAAAGTAGCAAGTGAATAAAGGAGATAAAAATCCCTGCCCTTATGTACCTTTCATCCTAATGGGGTGAGTTCAGATAACAAGAAAAATAAGTAAAATCTATATTATGTTAACAGCTGGTATTAATGGAAGGAAAATAAAAGTGTTGAGGTTGAGTAGAACATACAAATAAGTACAATCCCTTTTCCATATGGATGATCTCTTAACTATTTGGATACGGTCATTTGATGCTTAAAACATCTCAAGAAAAACATCCCTAGCTTATTCAAATATTCCTATTATGTGTGCTTTTGAGATGCTTTTCCACCCTGGTCACTCTTGAATATGCTCCGCCTTATCTTCATGGAGCGTTATGTCCAGAATTCAATTTCATATTCCAAGTATACTATGTGAATTCCTTAGTAGAACTCCTGGTAGATGCAAACTAAAATTATGCAAGCTTTTCTGACATGTATATTGTACTGTAGACTCATACGAGATTTAATTAAAACCTCTTACAATATTTGTATGTATACTCTTGCAAAGTCTTATATTTTTCACACTGTATCATTGAGCAATTGGCAGTTTCCAGCTAAGTAATGGACCTTGCAGTCTTCCGCATTACTCTATCTTCCCAATCTATTGCTATCTTCAGGGATTTTTATTCAATTTTGTAAAGTATTTTCTATACCTTTCAACATCATTTTATTCACAAATTTGACCAACATGCTTTGCTGAAATCCTGCTTTTCTCAAGATATTAACAACTCTTTCTGATGAACACTCATCTCTGAATGAGCATTGATAAAATGTATTTTTGTATCAACACCCACAGAATGCAGGCTGTGCCAATGGCCTGTCCCACATCAGAAATCTGACTTAAGTCTGCTGCCCTTATGGTAAATACCTTACCATCAAGGAAACTACCCTCCAACACAACTTTAGCCAACTTACCTTACCCTAGACAACAGGACATATTGGCCTTATAAAAAAAATAATCCCTGACCTCAAGCTAACCATGCCCTGTTTTCTGCACTACTACTACTTCTTTTTTTAAAAGATTTTATTTATTTATTTGAGGGAGGGATAAAGGGAGAAGCAGGCTCCCGCTGAGCAGGGAGTCCGACACGGATCTCGATCCCAGGACTCCAGGATCATGACCTGAGCCCACAGCAGATACTTAACTAACTGAGCCACCCAGGTTCCCCTCTGCACTACTTCTATAAAACTCCCTCTTTCCCAAAATCCTTAGGAAGAGTGTGCCATAGCTTGCTAGGCACAATACTCCCCCAGTCCATGGACTGTTTTCTCTTGAATAAAGGACTTCAAACTTGTTACGAAATTGTATTATTTTTGTCATTTGACAGCATGTCTTTATAATGCTGTTCAACTATGAGAAATGAACATTCATAAATATATAAATGTTAATAAGCTAATAATTATATGATATAGTATTTTATATACATATATAAAGGACAAGGTTCTATTTTCTGTTTTCAAGTACATTTCTTATATTTCAGACTATGAAAAGCTAAAAGAAATAGAATGTTCTAAAGTCCTGAGGCTCCCCTGTGGGATTTCTAATTGTTTGAGAATTTTTTTGCAGCTGAGTGATTCCTGAGAATGTTCTGTCAGGCAGGAAATGTAACACTTAATCGTCACAGTATAAAATCAAGTTTCACCGCTAAGCAACTTAAATGACAATCTTGTGTTTTAAGAGATACTGTGATACATCTCCCAAAATATGTGACCATCTGCACAAGCACTAATGTGATGAAATTAGAATTGACTGTGTTACTTAGCTTTCATGTATTTATTCGTGTATATATATACTCACACATGAGTAAACCCCAGCACTTCTATTATGAAGAGTGGAAAGATCACCGGCTGAGACATAATTAGTAGCTGAAACTAGAATTTCCTTGAAGACATAGATAAATGCTTAGTGAGTTTTAAGCTAAGGAGGATTTTATCTCTAATGGCTTTTGAGAATGAGGAAGAAACCCTTACAAAAAGTAAAAAAGAAATGGGAATACAGATTTGGTCCTTCTTCCTCACCTTCATCAATTTTTTTTTTTAAGATTTTATTTATTTATTGGAGAGAGAAAAAGAGAGATCACGAGCAGGGTGATGGGGGTGCGCAAAGGAAGAGCAATAAGCAGACTCTCCACTGAGCAAGGAGCCTGATGCGGAACTTGATTCCAGGACCCCGGGGTCATGACCTGAGCCAAAGGAAGACACTTAAGTGACTGAGCTTTCCAGGTGCCCTATTTTTAAGTTTTTATTACCTGCCTGAAGACAAGGGACTTGACCCATTGATCATTTAGAACAATGGTTCCCAAACTAGTCTACTTATTGGAATTAGTTGGAGAACTTCAAAAAATCGTGAAGCTTGTATCCCACCACAGAAGTTAAGATTTAATTGTTCTGGGGTGTGGTCTGTGTAAAGGCCACCTATAGGCACTCAACTTGAACAATGGAAAACTGACGAAGGTAGAAGGGCCCACAGCAACCCCGTGGCTGAATACAAACAGGCCTATTAGGCAACCCACCTCAAAATATCCATATAAATCCTAGCTGACCAAGGATGACCTACATTCAGACACAGTACCAGGAAAGTTAAATTCCGTATGTTCCCATACTTCCTCACCTTCCCCACTTAACTACAGCTCCCCACCAACTGCCTCAAGCCAGACAGTCTCTCCTCCACAGCCCTGCTCACAACTCCCTCCAGGTTATTATTTCTTTCCTTTTTGTTCTGCCTCAGATGAATTCTTTCACTGCAGGTGTCACTTGGCTCCACATTTGGTGGCCCCCATCCAATCGGGAGATCCCAAAGTCTGAGCTTTGGAAATTTTTTTTCTTTTAAAGATTTTATTTATTTATTTGACAGAGAGATCACAACTACACAGAGAGGCAGGCAGAGAGAGAAGAGGAAACAGGCTCCCTGCTGAGCAGAGAGCCCGCCATGGGGCTCAATCCCAGGACCCTGGGATCATGAGCTGAGCTGAAGGCAGAGGCTTTAACGCACTGAGCCACCCAGGAACCCCTGAGCTTTGAAATTTTTATAAAATCAAGGTAATCCTAACAGAGGCAAGTAAGTTTGTACTTAAGAAACAGCTAGCTCTAAGGACTCCCTTGACAATATGAAATAACAGAAATTATATTCAGAAGAAAAAATAGGATCCATATCTAATGTAGATTCTATTCTCCTCCACACCTATTTATCTCCAACGCCCTGTCCCTGAAGAAGATCCTTTGGATATCCAGGACCCTTGTTTAAACCCGCCCCACCTCTCTGCAAATCTCTACAAAACCTGAAATGTGGTTCTAAAAACAATTTGGAGGTCACCCATCTTTACCAATCCTCAGGCCTCACCTATTCAATCTCAGACTGCTTGTAGATATTGAGGCACTGGAAACAGAATTGTCCTGCACTTGAGAAAAAAAAGAACAATTTAAATTACCCTGAACCTCTAATAATAGGCAAATATACCATCAAAACTCTATCTTGGAAAAAACTTATTTTTTCTATGCCTTTGTGATATAAGTTTTCTGCCCCCATCATCTATAGGACCTAAGAGCTATTCTTTAAAATGCAAATTTTGCGGAGGAGTTTCTCATCAAAAAAGAAAAGTGAGGTGGCTATTTGGAAAATTGGACAACTGAAAAACTAAAGACCCAATTTTATTTTTTGCTTTTGATTTTGTTTTTGCTTAAAACAAAAGTTGTTAAGGCTGGTATGATTCCTACTGCTTCCCTCTATGATTCTTTATCTGAATTCTCATGTTTTACTAAATTTCCGTCTGAACTGCTTTTCCAGTCTAAAGAGATTACCTTCACAATAACCACTCAAGACTGGGGGCAATGCTCCTCAGCTATCTTTCACTCCTCGGCCAAAGGATGACCTAAGAGCCAAGTTAAAGAATTTATTAAACTAAGGAAGGATCATCAAAAGTTTTTTTAAGTTGGGGCACCTTCGGCTCAGGTCATGATCTCAGGGTCCTGGGATAGAGAGCCCCACATTGGCCTCTCTGCTTGGCAGGGAGCCACCCCCCCCCCCTGCCTACCTGTGATCTCTGTCTTTGTGAAATTTAGGCAAACTTTTTTAAAAAAAAGTTTTTAAAGTGGATTATCTCCTGCAATTAGTGGATAGATTAAAAAGGTAGAAAATTAGATGGAAATCTACCAGTCAGACTAAATTTATGAACAAGGCTGATATGCACTGCCTGATAGGACTTGGTTTTTGTTTTGTTTTATTTTGTTTAGCACTTTTCCTAAGCTAAATGTACCCAAAGGAAAGAAGAACATTTCAACATAGCTAGATATTTGTGACAGTTCTTTGATATCATTTCCCAGCAACCCAATTCTTTGAGGAACTGAAGACAGCTATCCTTGTTTTACATATCTAGTCTTTACAGGACCATAGGTATGGCTCCAGAAACAATTCAAGGTCCACCAACCCTTTTTACTATTCCCTAAACTTTCCCTATTTGTTTCAAAAAGCTGGTAAATATTGGCCTTAGGAAAGCAAAGTTCTTTTTAGAGGAACCTGCATTCCTTCCCCATACCTTTGAGATGCAAATATTTTACACATTTCATGGAGGTAAGTCTTATCAAACTAGAGCAAAAGGGGGAAAGCTCATTTGAAATTTAGGCAAATGATGGGGCACCTGGGTGGCTCAGTGGGTTAAGCCTCTGACTTCCGCTCAGGTCATGATCTCAAGGTTCTGGGATCTAGCCCATGCATCAAGCTCTCTGCTCAGCTGGGAGCCTGCTTCCTCCTCTCTCTCTGCCTGCCTGTCTGTCTACTTGCGATCTCTATCTGTCAAATAAATAAACAAAATCTTTAAAAAAAAAAAAGAAATTTAGGCAAATGAAAAAACATGCGTCTTCTCCACAAATATTAGTAAATACAAACAAGTCATCTGAAAAGAAACTTCACTCATTCCTACTCTTCTTTTACTAGTAAATTCTACATTATCATACATCTCCCAGCTAACACTGTGTGTCTGTATATGTACACTGTAGATATGTGATATTTTTCTGCCTCCAGATGGTATTACCAAAATTAATTTGTGAAAGACTTCTATTTAATTCACATAAGGAAAATTAAACATACACATAAACTGAATTCTCAGAAATGTAACAAAAATGGAGCCAAATGTGTTTCAAGTTCACATGACCTGGAATAATCTTTGGTAAATAAAAACTAGTTAAGTTCAGTGGTATAATCAAAACTCTAATATATTAGCATTACCAACACTGAATATAATGCAGAAATACAACTTTTATTCTGCCTGGGTTTACTAATCAAGTAATTTCATGTTGCATCTCTTAGAAAATTTGTCAGCAAGAAAAAAAAAAACTTGGGATGATGGCTGGCTGTGTCTAATGTCTCATGAAGTTTTCATGGGTAGTCTAAACACAATTGTTGGAAGTGAGTGATTCAGACAGTTGTTAGTGGGTTAAGAGCGTTTATATAAACTTTTTTTTTTTTTTAGATTTTATTTATTTATTTGACACAGAGAGAGAGATCACAAGTAGGCAGAAAGTCAGGCAGAGAGAGAGAGAGAGAGAAGAAGCAGGGTCCCTGCTGAGTAGAGAGCCCGATGCGGGGCTCGATCCCAGGACACGGAGATCATGACCCGAGCCAAAGGCAGCGGCTTAATCCACTGAGCCACCCAGGCGCCCCTTATATAAACTTCTTAATGGAAATTATATTTTATAGTATATATACTTAAAACATAGTTTTCCAAATACCTTTGTTAAGTTGAAACTTTAAAGTTTAGCTAAGTTAAATTCAGTGGTGGTGAACTCACCATCTAGATCATTTCCAAATAAGATAAAATGATTACTGAACATAAGCTTATCTACTTTCAGCTTCATATTACACAGCAATTAAACAATTATTTGAATCTGTTGGTAAGCATGTCATGTATCATACTGAAAGAATGCATTATTTTTAAAAGGGGAGGGGCATATGTTTGTAGAAATTACGGAATATAATTATAAATTTGGCAATCTAAAGAATGCTGGTATAACACAGTTCACAATTGCTTACTTAGTTTTCACTAGAAATTAAGGTTCTTTTTTAATATTTAACTTGAGAGAGTGAGAGAGAGAAAGAGCAAAGGGGGGTGGAGGATCGGGGGGAGAAGCAGACTCCCCACTGTGCAGGGAGCCCAATACGGGACTCAATCCTGGACCCCAGGATCACAATCAGAGCTGAAGGCAGTTGCTCAACAACTGAGCTACCCAGGCAATCTGAAATTAAGGTTTTTAAGGGTTAAGAATTCTAATTAGTAAATGTAACTAAAACTACTAGAAATAATAATCTTTTCTGAATGCAAGATAAGTAGGATGTGTGTTTTCAGTAAAAAAAGGTATATGGAATAGAAATGCATTTTGTTGAAGGAAAGAAAGTATGTCCCAAAGTAAAACCAATTAATTATAAATGGGAAAGAAGAACAACAAGACAAACTTGAAACTTGTAGAAAGTCTGTGGAAGGGAATCTTTAGAAAGGAACTAATGCATGGCTAGGACTGGCTAAGATTGGAATTAATTTCATTGAGTGAACTTTAATATCAGAAGTAAGCTACTATAACTTTTCAGTTTGATTTTGTCTCTGGTAAAAGGACATTTTCCGACTATTGGTGTATTCTTGGTAAGAGACAATGAAATGTTCTTTACCTTTTAAAATAATGTACCCTGAAAGCAAAGATTTTGTGTTTTTTTAAATCAAAATAATTCCCTGTGCCTCATTATTTTTATAATTAAGTTTTTTATTACTTATGTAAGTCTAGTCCTTTTGATATAAAAATGGCTAAGTTTTGATGAGCACTGTGTAAGCTTCTGTATTTGCCTGTGAAGTCTTTATAGTGTTGGTTAAATAGGTAACTAAGTATTAGCTCATGGTAAACTATGATCCTATTTAGTCAACTGTCCAAAACCTTTCGATATTTTTGACAAACTTCCCAAAATCAAATTCTAAATGAAGTTTCTGACCCAGAAGAAATTCTAAGATACTAAACATGATCCCTGGAATATCTCAAAAGTTACTAACCTAATTAGGTTGATTTAGTTCATTAAGTTACATGAGAAATATTACAAAAAATGTGATGCTAAACTTATTTGATTATATTTTTGTAGATAAAAGTATCAATTTAAGTGTTCTGGAATTTGCATGAAATTCCTAAAAATCTGACTTGTCCTGGTATAATGTTATCACTTACAGTTCTAGTTATTATCCTGAAGTACATATACCACAGAAATAACAACATTTCCTTGCCAATTGCATTGTAATGAACTCTCAGCAGATGGTTAACCATGGCCATTTTTAATTCTGTCATTTTACACAGTTCTTGTTTT
This sequence comes from Mustela nivalis, assembly GCF_964662115.1. Lineage (NCBI taxonomy): Eukaryota > Metazoa > Chordata > Mammalia > Carnivora > Mustelidae > Mustela > Mustela nivalis. Next base: position 13,562 of record NW_028133744.1, on the reverse strand, counting down.
ACTCTGAAATTTTAATGGTTTGTTTGTTGGTTTTTAAAGAAAGAGGGACCACAAGCTTATGGAAAGGGGGAGGGGTAGAGGAAGAGGGAGAGAGAATCTTAAGGGAGGCTCCATGCCCAGTGAAGAACCTGATGTCTTGACCGTGAGATCATGACCTAAGCTGAAATCAAGAGTGAACATACATACACACACAAAAGAGTTGAAAACATAGCTAACTGAGCCATCCAGGTGCCCCTACTCTTAAACTTTAGCAGTAATATTTGGAAAATGCTTCATCTCCAAGAAGACTCATGGAAAATATTCTAAAATACCCATTTCTTATAACTTTAAGATCATAAAACTGAACTGGGTAAGTTTTTCCAGAACTAATAGAAAAACTGATTCTAGCAGAATTAAAAATTAGTAACATGGGACTTAATGAACTGATGAGAATGATTATAATTTTTGTGACTTTGTTTTATCATTAATGTTTTTAATGTTTTATTCTTCTAGATTTAAGAAAACCTCTTCTCTTAAACTAACAATGACTTACAACAGTTTGGTAAAATGTGCCTTTTGTAAACAGATGGAAACATTTATCTTTTTCTCCCTAGGTAATCCCTCCAGAATTTGGAAACTCTTAGTAAATATTTTTATATTTTCATGGAAATCTTTTTTTTTTTGGCATAAGTTCAGCAAGAATCTGTTCTCTTGTAACATGACAGAATTGGGAATATTGGGTATATTACCAAGGTTTTGACTGGCATGTCCTATCTTAGAGAAGCTTGCATAGACTCAGATTATGACCAGACAGCTTTTAGGAACTAAGATGACTTTATGGAACCAATAAAACTTTTTAGGAAAACAGCCTGGTACCCCAGCAGCTTTTCCTGGTAAGGAAGGTCACTTCTTGGCAGGTGAAGAAACCTCAGGACATTTTGGGGACCTCAAGAAGAGAGAAATTTACCCAAATCTACAGCTATTGCAGGCAAGTCTGGTGGCAAATCATTGGACTGGCATCTTGGTCTTGAGAAGCTTTGAAATTTCAATCTGAAACCCCTTATGAAAAATTCCAGTAAAGCAGATTTAAGAAGAGCTATATGGTCAACCACTATTCTTTGCTGGACTTATGTAAATAACCATGCCAAGTTTATTGAAATTGGGCTTATTTTGGTTACCTTTAGTGGAAATTAGGGTGATTTGAAAGAGCTTAATTATATTTCAATAACCTACCTTTGTGGATATTAGATTCTAGTTCTTATTGTCTCAAGGGTTTGTTGTTTGTCTATAATCTATACTGAACCCTGAATTCTTCTGGTTTCCTCAAATATTTGGCTATGACTCTCCAAACTAATGTTTATACTTTTGACTTGGAATCACTGAAAGGAAAGGAAAGCTGCCTTTCCTCCATAAGTCCTGCAAACTAAAGCTAGGTCACTTGATACAAACATCAAAGCAACCACCACAAAAGCTCGTGTTTTGATAATCTTCATGCCTGTTGCTGTGTGGGCAACTAAACAACCAATGACATCATCAGACTTATTTAAACTGCAGAAGATGCTTCAGCTCCTCTGCCTAGAAATGTCTTCCTTCTATTGTCTGACCTCAGACTCAGACTGGGTTTATAGTCTTATAGTCTGCTCTAATCATTAACTTTTGTTTTAATTTTGCTTCGAAAGGAATGCGTTTTTAAATGACTGATTTTTCACACAAAATAGGTCTAACTGTGGGAGCCCACCGGTAAGACCAACCTCCTAAAATAATACACAACTGTTTAACTAAACTGACCTATCCTCAGAACAGAGACTGATTCCTTGAGATCCAGAGCAATCTATCAGCTTAGCTTCTGGCCTGTGAAACTTCTCCGGGAAGTTTCAAAGGTGGGATTACAGGGGCAGAGTTTGCCACCCCAAAATATGTCTGTTGGGCATAAGAATTACCTTTAAGAAACTGCAAACACAGAACAAGTTCTGGAAATCAAGTAGACATTACTTTTTTGTAAGAGACAGTTACATGCATACGTTGTTGTCTCCACTTGGAGGTGTGCTGCCGTCCTTGTGCCAGGAAGAAACGGACGACTCTAAGTTTCTAAAAATTTTTGTCATGAAGAAGACAATGACTTAAATATGCATAATAATCTTCCCCCTTATTTACTGTACTTTTCCTGATAACCTCCCATAACTGAATCACTGACCCCACCTTCTTTTGTCTTCATCTGAAAACTGTATTTAAGGAGAAGGTTTTGGCCATTTGGAGGACTTACTCAGTTTTCTTGGGTCTCTCCCACGTAGGAAGAAGGTACGCATGTGATTGAACTTCTCTTTGTTTTCCTCCTGTTAATCTGTCTTATATCAATTTCATTATTAAACCAGTCAAGGAACCTCAAAGGGAAGAAAGGAAAACTCTTCGACCCCTACACTATCTAGGGATATCCCAAATCTAAAACAGTTCTCTTTGGGGGTTTAAAAACAAAACAACAAAAAAACAAACCAAAAAACTTGGGAAAATACATGCCATTATAAAACAAGACAGAATTATGGAAAATTGTTCAAATTGTTAGCAATTCTGGCAACAGTAAACTTCCCACAAAAGATGTGTTCTGCTATCCATTTGCCTTTGTGGTTTTACCTATGTGCTTCAAGTATGTATACGACTGTATAGCCAGGGGTAAGGAAAAGAAGTGTTACAGATTTTTACTATTCCCATGTTGCTATTCACTAGGTGTTATATAACTTAGGGCTAGGAATTTACAGAGCTTTACCTTTAAAGAACTAATTTTTAACCACCATTCAATTAAAGTTAGTACAATGACTTTGCATAAATACATACATGAAATAATTAGTGAAGATGGTTCTTAATTTAAAGGATGTTAAACAGCTTGTAGACATCTGGTAACAAGCTGAAATGGGTCATTCAAAATTTATCTAACTAAATTAAGGGGGAAAAATGTTTCTCCTCCCAGGTTGGCATGTCACAAGATAACTAAACCGACTTAGTAGGCTTGCCTGGGAATCCTTAGCTGTCAGTGGTGAATATGCAAAGGGCCAGCAAATTAAATCAACCTGCCAAACTGTCAATTTCAAGCCTCATGACTGCATGAAAATAGCATCACTGGAAGAAATCAAGCATTGCCTTCTTTTGGGTTTCCTGGCACCTATTCAAATACTCATGCAGTTGTGGCTAATTTTGCATGCAAATTTCAGTCAATAAGCTCAGAACAAGACCTCCCAAGATATTTCAAAGGATCTGACAGTATTTTTTCTGAATACCAAATCGACAGTAGTTGAAATTCAATCTCCATTTGCTGGTGCTTTACATATGCACAGTGTCCCCACCACAGAGCTAAGCTAATGAGAGCCTTACCTGCTCTCACTCACATCCTCCCAGCCGTCCTTGTTGAGGTTCTCAAACACACTGCTCATAACCTTGATGGAGTGATTGAGAACAGTGTGGTAACGACCCACAGAGCCCTTTTTCTTCCCGGCTTTCAACTTAACCTTGGTCGTTGTTGTCTTACAGTCATATTGTCCAGACCTCACTTCGGCGGCGGCCATCTCAGATTTAGCTTTGTCTGCTGATGCTGAATGCTGCAATTTCTCCACTGAATTCATCTGTTCTTCATTTTCATTTCTCAATCCATTAGCTTCAGCCACTTGTCTCCTTAGGGAAGTGACTTCTCTTTCCAGTTCACCGATTTTTACCTGAAGTTCAGCTTTATCTTTTTCTACTTCTTTACTCCCCCTTTGCAGCTGTTCTAGTTCTTTTTCTCTGCCCTCTGAATCTTCTTGTTGCTGTTTTAAGAGGGATTTCAGGAAGTCATTTTCTTTCATTAATTTTTTATTCCCTTCTTTTATTTTTCTTGACCCTTTCTCATAGGATTTTAGCCGATCTTCCAATTCAATAACCTAAACAGAAGAGTTTGATTTATTCTTTTAAAAGCCCCAAACCATAATCTGCTGTATATTTTTTTTATCATTTCTATTTTATGAAAGTAAAATTACACTTAGCACAAGGACAAAATAAATCTAAAGTACTTAATTTCTAAATAAATCTAAGGTGGTGTAGATAAATACATTACAAAATGCAATAATACATCTGTTGAATAAAGGACAGATGGTAAAAGAAGTTAAAATTCTACACAAAGTGATAGAGAACTAAGTATGCTAATAAACTGCAGAGTTTTCTGAGGTAAGTGCTTTGGCTATATAGTCTATTTATTGTGAGAAATATTTTTAGAGAAAAGCAACTTAGACAAAAAGTCTAAAAATAGATGCACAGTAAAACTTTAATAACATTTTTCTTCAATATCTAACAATCACGTGAAAAAAATGATTACCTATATAAAATATAATCTACCAGGGCTGCTTTATTCTAAATTAGAAAAATGTAATTTTAGTAGTCATGAGGTCCTTAATTTATATAATAAAGAAATATTTACTGAAAAAAAAGTCTAACAACTTAAAATTAAAATTATTCCAAGATGGCATTCACTTATTTCAATAAGCATTGTTCACACTGTAGGACACAGAAATGAAAACATACATTATTTTACCTTAAAAATTTTTAAAAACTATTTGGAAAAAAAGGCACTTGCAGAAATAAATCTGATAAAAGATAGGATCTAAGTGCCAGAAGTCTGGGCAAAAGGACAGAGCAATTAATTCTAAGCCATGAGTATGAAAATTTCAAGGGGGAGTTGATTTCAATTGAAATCTTGAAAAATAATCATTATTGTTTGTAAAGTACAGTTTACCATTTATAAGATGGTTTCATAAAGATGATCTCTCCTGATCATCTCAAAACCATGTGAAGTGGGTAGAGCCAATAATTATCTTCCCAGAGAAGAAAATAGACACTCTGAAAACTTAAGTAGTACAAAGAGGTAAACATTTCCTGCTTCAAAATGGGATTCAAATTTAAGATTTTGTGCCCCTCCCACTATTCTACAAGCCATATGGGAAAAGTTACCCAGATATGCATGGAGAGGAACAAAGAACTGGGGTCAAGCAAGAAACCTAAATGACTGGAACATCATATGGACTAATTTTTACTTTTAAAACAATTCTTCAAAAGATAAACATACTTGATGTACTGACAACCATTAACTTAAAATATTCCAGAAATCTACAAGATGAATCTTACTGGACTGAGTTATGGTGGTGAAAATATAAGTTGTTTCCTAGATATGATTTTCAGTCATTTCTGATTTATCTATCCTTCCACATCCCCTATTCTTCTTGTGAGGTCAGCCTCCTTCATTTAATTCAGTAAGCTTCACCAATAGGTTATCCGGATTCAGGACATGGATATTTCCCAAAACAAATATTAAGGATCTCATCTAATTTAAATTTGTGATTCCACAGTATGATATATTCACCTACTGTTAGACCTGTTTCTTTATAAGGCTTACTCTTGAGCCAGAAGAGAGGTATATGGAAGAGTTTATACCAGACTATTACAGACCTCTGTACTTCTGTAAGAGAAATTGTATTGGTCCTTTACAGTGCAAATACTTTATTGAAGAGCTGGATAATGTGACAAAAAGTAAGTGTTCAAGAACATATGAACTGTGGCTGAAAACCATTTACTTTTTCAAAATTATTCTATGCCAAATTTAATTCTCTATTTAATAAAAAATACTACAAAATAAGAAGTATCACTTTTTTATAAACTCTGCAGTTTCTTAGTAGTTTTAATAACTATAAACAATATACTTTTCATGTGTATATTTTTAAATATTTTAGCATGTTAGATTCCATGATGGAGTAAGCAGAGTAGACTGTATTTTTTTAAATCTATCTTGTGCAAATAAGAAATTACCTTTTTAAAAAAAGAATTGAATGTTGATATAAAAGTATTAAGGAACAGTGTGGTCTTGGGGAAATTAAATTTTGTTCTGGTTTTTATCTTACTTCCAGTTCAGGTTATCTTAACCTGGTAAAATATTTAACCTATTTTAAAGTTCCCTATTTGTGAAATGGGAATAGTAATATTTATCTTGCAGATTTTAAGTATTAAATATGATCACACACAATAGTTCCTGGTAGACAGCCAGGTCAAAACAGTTTATCACTACCATCACCATCATCATTATTGTCTCTATTATTATTAATCACAACAGATACTTAATAAAATTACTTTAGCTAAAATATAATTACTTGCACTAAATATTGCTGAATTAGCCAGTAAATCAACATGTTAAAAACAAATGGAACAAACATCTTGAATATGAGATTTCAATTCTGGATATTAGAATTATCTTTTTCTTTTGACTAAAATCCATTTATTTATTTATTTGTTTATTTATTTATTTATTTTAAGGAGTTTATTATTTATTTATTTATTTGTTTGACAGACAGAGATCACAAGAGGAGGGCGGAGGATGGGGGAGCAGGCTCCCTGCTGAGCAGACAGTCTGATGCAAGGCTGGATCCCAGGACCCTGGGATCATGACCTAAGCTGAAAGCAGATGCTTTAACCTACTGAGCCATGCAGGCACCCCTAAAATCCAATAAATTTGGATGCAACTCACGAAAATTTTATGTACCACTGGAAAAATATCTTTTTAAAGACTGTTACATTTAAAATGTTTAAGTCTGTTAACTGCCTAATGTGAATCCATGTTTAATCGTAAAAACTGCTCAAAATTATTTGCATTTAAGTTGAAAATGGAGGAAAAGTAATAAAACAGAGACACTACTATTTTTTTTTTTTTAAGATTTTATTTATTCGAGAGAGAGAGAGCAAGCCAGCACAGAGGAAGAATGACAGGGCTAAGTCACTGAGCAGACAGCCTGATTCAGGGCTCATTTCCAGGACCCTGGGATTATGACCTGAGCTAAAGGCAGATGCTCAATGTCTGAGTCACCCAGGTGCTCCCAGAGACACTACTTCTAAAAACTTGAGAAAAGGAAAGCCTATAACATATATTAAAACGTCATTCAAAGGGTGTCTGGGTGGCTCAGTGGGTTAAGCCTCTGCCTTGGGCTCAGGTCATGATCTCAGGGTAATGGGATCGAGCCCGGCATCGGGCTCTCTGCTCAGTGGGGACCCAGCTCCCCCCTACCCCCGCCTGCCTCTTTGCCTACTTGTAATCTCTCTCTCTGTCAAATAAATAAAAATAAAAGATCTTTAAGATGTCTTAAAAATTACTGTTAAACTGATGTTAAGCCTCCAGAAACAAAGAGCAAAATTTCAATATATATTTGAGAAAGAAAGTCAAGGGATTTTTTTAAAGGCATTTGGTTTGTCTGTAAGTCAACTCAAGTGCATACTTTTCCTCCAGTACTGATCATTTAAATAATTTACCAAAAAGATGGCCCCTTTCTAAACTGAAATAAAACACTTGGCTTTGCAAATTCACACCATTCATGCTGTAACAGTGTGAAATGTTAATATATTATTAGAAATAATTTTGTACGTTTTATTTCTACTATATAAACATTGTCTTCATGTTGTTGCTATCTTTTAAACCTATTTTGTATGAGTTTTACAATACATCCTTTTAAAATGAGGAAACCCAACTTCAAAAGGTTAAATTATGACTTGTACAACTGCATTAGGTTAATATTTTTTAAAGGTGACAAATTAGTGATAGTCCAATGCAAATAATTCCTCTTGGCTTTTCAGGACTATGGTAGTAGCCATTTATGGCAGCTGGAATGAAATAATGGATTTCTTTAGGGTTTCTACCCTAAGGAAATAGTAGGTAGTAGTATGGTATTATGTAGTCATAGAGAGAAAAATTATAGAAACCCCAGCAAACAAAAATGTCACTGTGAAACAAAGAAGATAAGCTAATGCGAACTGTTTGACATTCCAGCTGATAATGCATATATTATTTCAATTACTCATTTTGCCTTAAGATAAATGACTGTGAGTATTTCTTATTCTGTATGTTGTATTAAGCTGTTATGTGTTATTCAGTAATTATGAGATGACAGCCTTTGTTACCTGACATTGGGCAAGTGTTAGAAGTAGAAGAGATGACATCATCTGTTGTAAGTCACTAGATTTCCTATAAGTCAAGTCACAGATGCAAGAAATGTAAGTAGTCACATTAATATTTTTGTTTATATATGTTTATATATTTGTGTATTTCCAGCTTTATCTGAGTATCCAGCATAGCAAATGATAACCAGGCATAGAATAATCCTTAAAAAAAATTTTCTTTGTAACAATAATAATGAGTGCTAAAACGAAATCAAGTCAACTTAATGGGTCTTGTATTTACATATAAAAAATATGAATTAAGTATAAAATTATAAAGATAGATGTTAAGATTTTTAAAGAACATCTTATTATTAATTATAGGATGATATAAAGTGACTGCAGGGTTTATATGAGTAGTTCTGTTAAAACAGGGAGAGTGATCCTAAATTATATGGACATAAATTTCTATCTAAAATGAGATAAGTCATGTATATTTGTAACTTTAAAATTAAATTACAAACATATTATCATTTTACTTTGCTGAAGCTAAAACTATGCTCAGTTTTAATAGTTCAAATACTGCAAATCTATATGCTTTTTGAAGTATAACAGAGTCTCATTATGTCCCATTTTAAAATGAAACTGTTAATTTATAACTAATAAGCACATATAGTATAAATTTTTATAATTTCCATTGTCATGTCCTTCATTTCATCTCTGAAGATATTTTTAATCTATGTCAACAGAAGCACAAGTGTTTTCCACATTTATTTCACTAACATTGATTTTTTTTTAACCCATTTTGGCAAGCGAATGATTTTGAATTATGAATTTAAATTAAGGATTCACACAAGGTATAAGTTCATGAGACTTCGTTTTAAAATACAATCCTTTATGTTAAAATTCAGATTTAACTCCCTCAGCTCAATATCTTAAAGATTAGACTACCTTCTGCAATGTCTGCTCTGACATTTCTTTCCCATTCTTCTCTGGAGTACTCTTCTTGACCTCATCATCTTCACCGTATCTACAGAGTTGTTCTGCGAGAGAATAAATAATATATTATGGTACCTCATATACTGCTGAAAAACTGGCCTGTCGTTTTAAGGAAAAGGGTTCTAAGTTTCTCAATTATGAATAATCTAGTCTATTTTATTGCTGACTATTTGGCTGAGAACTAAATGGTGACCTTTTCCAAGATTTTCAATCACATAATTATGTACCTTTGTAGTGTCTTTTTTTTTCCCCAGTGTAAGATTTTCAAAGGTACAACAGATCTTCAGGTTAACAATGCTACACTTTTATTCCTATTTTCATTCTTTTGTAGACTATTCCCCCTTTGCCTTAAAAGCAAAATTCACTGCCTTCTTATCTATACAGTCACTACCAGTTTTGTTCTCTGGATCTTGTTCCCTGCCAGGAGGATCAGAGTGATTGCTGAACAAAGCAAACACTAACCGAATTAGGGTGGATTGAAACTGTAACAGCCCCTACCACCACCTTTTTTTCATGTAAAAGATCATGCACCGGGCAGAGTAAACCATAAAAATCACACTTCCAGAAAAACTGTCACTTTACAACACATAGAAACCCAGATAAGAGGTGAAATTATTTCTTTAAGTAATTCCTATACTGACCATGCCAGTGACTACCAAAACCTTTTCAACCGAGCAAAAATATACAAGCAACATATCAAAATTAAAGGGAAAAAAATCGTAAAATTTCAGTTAATACTAGCAAAATTTAAATACATTAGAAGTTATAAATAAATGTCTTCTAATCAAATAATTATTGTGACAAATTTAGTATTTTCTTACTGAATTAGTTTTAGGATACAGCATTTCTTAAGGAATCAAAAGAAGGGCAAAAAAGAATACATAAAGCTAAAAGGATACATATCTGTGTTAGACTGAGGTGATTTTGCTTTAAAGTATGCTTGGCTGCTGTAGGTCAGTGTAAAACTTTGATTTATCAACAAAGGAAAAAGAAAACAATATTATTCTCTGTAGAGTAGAAATCCTCTTGGTATAAACAGTGACTAACAAGTTTGTTAGAGTGAATTAGGCATTTCTTTTGTCTTTGAAACATGACATATCCAATTAAAACTTCTGCACTCATGAAATAAATAGAACACTATCCTAAGGATAATAAAAGCTAGAATAGGTAGAATTTGCCACCTGGGGAATATGTACCTTTACCTTGATAATAATCTATTGGTTCCCAAGTTTCTTTTTCTAGTCCCCTAACACCATGGTGCTGAATTCATTTACAACACTCTTTCAGCAATATAGAAATAATATGCAAATACAATTCAGCTGTTCAAGTCATTTAAATATCTACTATAGTTCTAAGTGAAATATTTACTCTTAAAAATAAGAAACTATTTCTATGCTCAAAGAGCATAGGATACTAAAAATAGCAAAATAACTCCAATAAAATAAATGCTGAAGACTGATTTAAAAATGGATTTGATTGTTGTTTTGTGTTGCTGGGTGTATGCAAAAGTCCACTGGTGGATGGGTTGACCATGCTCACTTGTGATTTTCTTTTGAAAACTTTAGTTTCTTACCTTCACAGGTTTTCAAAGAATACTCAAGTAGCTAGGCTCAAGTGATGGAGGGCAGCAAGAAACAGGACCGCCCCTTGATTCTCCTCCCATTCAAGATTTATTTTTAATGTTTTAGTTTTAAATGCCTTACTTTTATTTTTACTATAAAAATTCATTCTGATTTATATTCCTTCCCAGGAGGTTCTTCCTCTTTCTTTTAATTTCTTTTAAGTTCTTAAAATCTTTTAAGTTCTTCCTCCACTTTCTTTTAACATTGCTTATTTATAATAGTTTACACTTATCTTTCCTTCTCTGTTTTTCTTTTCTCTTAATTCTCTTAAATTACCTGAGCAAATTTAATTCTTCTGCAACCTTTTCCCCTCCTGGTAGATTCTTCTAGCTATTTTCTCAAGTTATTTTTAAAAATCTTTTCTCATTATGAGGAGTTATAGGAAATCCCACTCTAAAATATGCCGCTGCAGTATTTTGAGCTGTAGGTACTCGAAAAACAGCAAATGCTTTTGGTTTATGCTCTGATATCACACTATGGTAGATTATTAGTCAGCAAATCCTTACTCCACTCTCCTCTGCCTTCATGGGTGGAGTACAGATTCCCACTCCACTGATGCTGAGCTTGGCCGTATGAGATGCTTTGACCAAAGGAATGTGGGTATACGTAAGAGTGTTATAAACCTAGAACTTAGGTATTTCCTCTCTCCCCATGGAAATTTCCAGTATCTGCTTTGAAAAGAATATGCCCACATAGTCACTGGGCCTGAGACATGGTGGACTTAAGTGAGCCCAACATGCTCCAGACAATCACAGAAATGCAGCCTGAAGCACATCTGCGCCAGCTGATCCACAGAAACCATCAGCAAAAATATAACGTATATTATCGCAAGTCATTGAGATTTTGTGGTTCTTTATACAATAGCTAAAGCTGTCAGGTACAGAAATTGGTAATGATAACTGAGCACTGCTATAATAAAAACCTAAATGATGTGGCATTGATTTGGGGGCTGGGTGGTTGGTGCCAAAGAATGTTCCAGGAGCTGTGAAAATGTCGACCTGTGTTACACAGTGGCAAACATTTGGCAAACTCCCATCTGACATAACATGGAAGACAATAAATGTAGCTGATAAATTTGTAACAATGAGTGAGGAAGTTCCAGGGTCGAATGGGGTGATTGTTACTGGCTGCATTTGACTAGGTTCTAGAGGAAAGAACTGAGCTCAGAAAGGAGCAGCCACAGGCATAGAGAGAAGTACATACGTTCCAGTACTTTCAGGGTTGGAAATGAAAGTGTTTCTCACCATATCAAAGGAGATAACACAGACACACTGGCAGGAAAGGCCAAATCCAAGATATTGACATTAAGCCTCTATGTGTGACTGTCATGCCTGTTCCTAACAATCTCTGAAAGTAATAATGTGACGCTTAGTAGATACTTGCAGCTGGACAACAGGACTTCCAGAAAATTTATGGGTGAGGGCCTAGTCTGAAATATGCCCCCAACCCACCACAGAAACTCATACAGATAAAGACATATGAATTGTTGCTAGCTGTATTTAATAAAATGACTTATTTTAGCCAAAGAATGTGGATAGAAGTTACGATATGTCAGTTTCAAATCTAGGCTTAAGAAGTTCTGTATGTTCATACTTGTCCCTTTGTAGCCCAGAATAGACACGTGGAGCAGAGTAAATTCTACCTGCAGCCTGAGAAAGAGCTGGATTAGATGATCCACAGCAAGGAGAACTGCTTCCGCCAATCCACACACCCACATACAAAAAGGAAAAAAAAAAAAACAAAAACAGGCTTGCTGTTGTTTGTGAGTGCGTTTTCCCAACAGGCCTTCAGTTTTCAATGAAGAACACCATGAACAGCGTTTTTACGAACATACTCATGCAAGGATTCCTGCTCCAAACCTCATCTTTTAACTGATTTTCAGGCCTGACCATAGGTATTATATGCTTTACCTGGTATGCCCCATGATGGAAGTTGACTTCCCCAACCGGACCTGGTACACAGCTAATGGACTATGGTCCCTGAAGGGAGTTACATCAGAAAATTAGTAATTACAGCTAAAACTAAATCGCAAGTGTAAGTTCTGTAAATGAGGCTCTTTCAGTGGGTAGTTTCAGAGATCCTCTGCGGCACAGACTGAAGGACAGTGGTGTTTCCCAGCCTTTACCTGCTAAAACATAACGTCTTCAAACAAATGAAACTTGCGTGATGTCAACATGATGACTTCAGTGTGGTCAAGGGCACGGACTATAAGAAGTGGACAGTAAGAAGTGCACTTGCTTTTTCTTTCAACATAGACATCTTGTCCCACATCCTCTACGGATAGACTTTCAGGTGTTGTTGTTTGCCAAGACGATGCAAACGTTTCATGTTATGATTTGGGTACACGTTCAGTGTAGAATTTATGTAAACACACATCAGGGGCTGTAACTTAGCTGGGGAAGGCAGCCATGAGTCGTATTTTACCGATTTCAGTTACTTCTGGGCTCAGGCGAGTTGCTAACCTACCGTGGCTCGGTATTTCTTGCCCAATACCTTTTCGAGCTTAGACACTTAAGATCTGTGTGTGAGCACCCGAGAGCCGCACCTGTGAGCGGGTTCGGATCCGTGACTGAGCAGGTGTGTGTTAAGCTGTGTGGGCAGGTTCATGCGCTGGTCACCTTGACTTGACACGAGGGTTAGGCATATTCACGGGGGGCCTTCGTTTCTCGTGTCGTCCTAGGCTGGGGCCCGGTCCGCCTTCCCTCACCCCGGGGCCCCGCCCTTCCTCTTCTGCAGACAGGAGCAGTGAGAGGGCTGAGTACCTTGCACTTGGCAGTCACTCGGTCAATGTGCCTGGCTCCCAGGTGTCCAGGGACCAGCCACGTGGCCATTCCTCAGCCAGGCGGTCCACCGTGTTGGGTGAGGTCCTCCCCTCTGGACTTCAGGCCCTGGGGAAAAAATGGGCACAGCAGCACGGTGGGGTTTGGGCATGTCCTGGGCGCGGGTGTTTGAGACCAATGAATCTTTGCTCGTCTGTCTCGGTCCGGTGGCTGAGGAGCCCCCTCCTAACTTCAGGACCTGCCTCCATCTTGT
>NW_028133745.1:0-35850 GCF_964662115.1 Mustela nivalis | reverse complement strand
AATCTCTGAAGGAAATCTGCTCCTTTCATATCTGAGTAAGGAAGTAATAAAGGTAGACATCTTTTCTGACATCCTCAGGGGTGGCAGAAGATCGGCCATAGTCCTGTGACTAATGAAGATCCCAAGAGTGAAACATGAATTACACAAAATGGAATTACAAGTGAAACCTCTGTCATAAAAAGTCCTGGTCATTTTCTGAAGTAGATGTATTTTGAAGGTCTTTTTAATTTGCACCAATGACTTACTACTCTTGAGTCTGTTAAGATAGACTGTTTTTATAAATAACAGAGGAAAAAACTGGGTCCAGAGAAACAGAAATTTTAGCAAGTATTATTTATTTTACCTCTGGGTCCCAGTCCCCCTTCCCCACCCTCCACATTACCCACAGAGCTGTCTGGTGGAGATGTATCCATCTTTCCTTGGGGACAGACACATGAAGTAAGTGTCATCACACTCTTTTATGTAATAAATTGCCAATAATACCTTATTATACGCCTAGAACCCTCAGGCATTGCTTTTTCATTCAGTTAATAAATTTCTAGTAAATGTTTACTATCCACTAGGGAATAAAAATACAGAAGAAAAACAAGAGACAGAGTTGTCCTCACTTTGATATCACTTAAAATCTACTCATACTTTGCATTCCTAAAATTTTAAGGTTAAATCTTCTTACCAGTGATTTAATCCATAAGCAACTTAGTATATATTCACCTAGAAAAAGGCTAGAAACTTTAACCATGGTTCTGAATGCCTGCCTCAAGAAAAGGACTACTCTCATCCAACTAAAGCATTTCCTTAAAAGTCCAAAATGTTTTGAACCATGGCTTCTGTGGTTGGGACCAACAAAGTATCAAAGTTGGCCCTACCATTATAACAAGTATTATGTCAGCTGGGTTTTGAGAAAACTTTTTTTTTTCCTTTTCCTATGTAAAAGTCAATGCATGTACTATTTTCAGGCTATGTTAGTTCTCTGAAGTTCTATTAACAGCAAGCTTCTGTTCAATCAATGCAAACATATTGGCGGGTATAAGTTAATCAAGTACAAACTGAAGAGCTGAAAAAAAAAAAATAAAACAACAAAAAGAAAAAAAAAAACACAAAAATACCGAAGTAAGGATTGAGGCTAAGGAACTAAAGGAAAGAAGGAGGTGGCTATTCATTCCAGGAAGTACCACTGGTCCCTGGAGCAGCCAGGCCACTTGTCCTTGGCCTACATCTTGAGCTGAGCTGTCTGCATCCTGATACAAGCTGTCAGATTCTCCATGTGCCAGATCTCTGGTCATTAAACACCTTTAATTTATAGGATGTGAAACCACAATATTAATGCTCATATTACAGAATTAACATTAAGAGTCTTCCTGCTATATAAAATGGGTGATAATGCAAAGTGGAAGCTGTTTAGTGGTTCCTACACATCAGCTTCCCACAAATGCCAGAGCTGGTTGCTTTTTAGTCAGAAGCAAATATGCCAATTCATTTCTCTTCAAGGTCATATTGTGGTTTCACTCAGAGGATTGTGCTGAACCCAAAGGGTCACCATTTTCCCATTAAGGGGGTGAAAAGTAATTGGGTCTACCCACAGCATAGTGTTTGTATTCTCTTTTCAACTTGACCGTAAATCATAAGAAGGAAGAGTATATATTCTATTATTTTGAAGTCTCCTTGGTGTCTGGAAAAACTACCTTCTTCATGGCATTTATTCATCCCAAGTGCTTAAAATCTTAAAAAATCCATAATGGCCAATAGGTGATGACATAAGCTTCTCGAGAGCTAGGACAATGTCTTACATAACTTTATACACTAAGGCAACAGTGAGCACGGACTATCCCGTGCAACAGGCACTCGATACACGCTTCTTGATTCGTATACCAGTGTATGTTCACTGACCCACCGTCATCCCCACCACGGTTGGGGAGGCTTGTTAGTATGTAAAATGGCCCATAATTCAGTGTGAGACATAAAATACAGATATTCAGAAAAAAAGGAGAGTGCTGTAGATTGGAGGCCCGTGGAGAAGGTAGTGCTGGAGATGGGTCTAGATGTTCCAAAAGACAAAGAAGGAGAAAGAGCATTTTCCCCACCCCCCTTGTGTGGGGGAGCATGGTGCGTGGAAACACCCGGGCCTGACGTTAAACAGAGCATGTTGGTAGCATCACTGAGCTAGACTAGCAAAGCCCGGAACAGTTTTCTGAGCCTGTGTCCCATTTGTAAAGTAAGAATAACAGTACCTGTCATGACAGCTAATAATTACCATGTAAGCAATAGTCTTTAAAGTCTTTAACAGTATTTTATCAAGAAATAGGACAAGTTTTTATTTTAGTTCCAGCATTTACGGCCATTCACGGGCTATGAATCTTAGAGAAGTTTGTTTTGTTTGCTTTTTTACTGTCTCAGAGCCTTACATGCCTGTTTGGTTTTTAAAATTGAACAAGATAATGAGTAAAAAGCATTTAGGATTTAAAAAAAAAAAAACACTTATATTTGGCTATCTTTTTAAGGAAAACTGGAAATAAAAATAGAGCACCGGGAGTTATACGCAAACAATGAAGCAGGGAACACTACATCAAAAACTAATGACGTATTGTATGGTGACTAACATGATAAAAAAAAGTGGAAAAAAAAATTACAGACTTAATATCTTAAAAAACAAACAAACAAAAAGAACATAGATAAAATTAAGACACGTAACAGGCAGTTCCTGCCCATTTCAGGAGCTGTGGTATAACCATTTTCTAGAAGAGAGAATAAATGGCTGCTGATGGTCCATTTTTCTAAGAACTTGGAAGATCTGATTGATTGAGTCCTTACAGTAAGATTGGGTACTCGATATTCAAATTTATTCCCATTTTCCGATAAGAACACTGAAAAACAGTTAACTTTCCCATCTATGCACAAGGTAACGGTGATGAAAAGATTCAAGGCCAGATCTGTTGACTATAAAAGCTGTGTTTCTTCCTCAGCTGTTCACAGCTTCCCCCATGCTCAGGTAGCTAGAAATCAATCTCCAGTTAGATGGAAAGGTTTTGTACTTTAACAGACATAGACGTTTAGGTAGTAAGAGACCGATATTTTCTAATTTTCCACTTCTACTTAATTTTTCTTTCCCTATGACTTTTAATAAAAGTAAAAATCTGTACATAATGTGGCTTATGAATAAAATGAAAGGCCCCTTCCTATATTTTCTAAAACCATGAAAAGAAGGTATTATAAAACATCAATTTAAAATAACTAGCTTCAACATGATTATAAATGATCCACTTCCCACTCTCCATGAAATTAGACCAGCTCTGTCTCTGCAGGATGTTGATGACCCAAATCAGTCCATCAGCCAGCTATTTAATACACATGGCAACAAACAAATGTTTCAACTATCTTAGAAATAGAAATACCTGGACTTTCTGATAGCGTAGCACTTTAGATAGATCATTTGTCTCTCAGGACTTCTAAAGCATCAGGGAGAACACAGACCCTGGAATCTAATGGCCCTCGGTTCAAATCCCAGTTCTGCGACTTGCAGGTGGTATGACTTTGAGCAGGTTATGTAACCCCTCTAAGCCTTGACTTCCTCAGCAGCATGGTAGTGCTCAGAACGACCATTCATTGTTCTATTCAGCCCAAAGTGACTTCCACAAGCCAGGTAAAAATGGTGGACAAGACAGGTGAGCCTGTCCTCAGTGAGGCAGGAAGACAGCAATTTTAAAAACAATAAAAGATCACAAGGGGCCTCGAGTTGGAGTGGAGAGAACTGGATAAATGCGTCATGGTAAATATGCCATTTAAGATCAGACCCGAGGGGCATGTAAGAACAAGGTGGAGAGTGAGAAGAAGGGCATTCTAAGGAAATTAACAGCATGTGCAATGACTTCAAGATGGGAAAGAGCTTCCAGTTCGGGAAACTGAAAGAAAGCCTGGTGGTTCCCTCCTGTCGCGTAGGAGAGAGGTGGAAGTCGGTGTTGAAGCAGCAGGGGGGACTCTCACGGTAACTTTGCAGCCCATGCTAAGGAATGTGGCTTTTGTTCTAAATGCACTGGGAAGTCATTAAAGGGTTTTAAGTAGATGTGATAAGAGATGTGTCAGATCTGGGGGAGAGTGGGAGGAGAGGAGTGTAACACAGTCATAAGCTTGGCATCTGATTGTCGAGATTCACATCTCAGCCTTCCCTAAGGTTCCTTTTAATTCTCTCTCTTGGCTCTCCTGAACCCTTCAACTTTGAGGATCACTGCGTGTGCTCTGATGATAACAAAATGCTCAACTTTAATGGATTGAGATATAACCATATAATGTGTGTATGTACCTGTGCGTACCTATATTGTGTGTATAAAATTGGGAAGGTATTTTGGCCTTCATTTGGCTTCCTCAACACACTAATTTCTTCACCTTATAAAATTATGAAATAAAAAGAATATATGGATAGTACTTAATGCTGGGTCTGGCACATAAGAAACAGCTCAATAAATACAAGCTATTATGAATTAATTGTGACAAAATTATAAATGCAATCCCTGAGATCCCAGAAAGGGGACTTTATAAGTGGTAAATGCCGGAAAGAAATCCAGTGAGTCATCACATCCAGGCCATACAGTAGACAGAATGACATGGTGTTTAGCAAGGTGCTTAAAGACAAAATCTAGCTGGTCTGCGTGGTTTGTTTGGCCAGCACCAGCCTTTTTTGTTTACATTGGCTGCTCAATTTGAAGAACTTTAGGCAGGGCATATAAATTGTAGTTACACACTACATCCATCAGATGCTATAATCTCACACCCTGTTGCTTCGAACAATTGCATTTTCTTCCTGCCTCATGAAGATCCATGGTTACACAAACGGTCTTTAACATGGGGTGTGGGGTTTCCTCCAAGGGTACAAAGATGGAGGGCTCCTTCCTCCAGTCAGCAATTTAGGGCTATAAGAAACAAGTTTTGTGATCTCTGGAGAATATTGTTCCAAAGCTGATTTGGTGATTCAGACAGAATTCAAACCATATCTGAATTATATGCCCTGCCCTGAATTATCCAATTATGATCCTGGTCCAGAGTGAAATAAATCCCTTAGCACAGCCTCATAATAGATCATTTCTCTGAAACGCTCTGGACAAAAACAATAATCCTCCATGTCTCAGGATATCTTTATCTTGGAATCTGACCCAGACTATATGTATTACTCCCCCTCCTTCCTGTTCACGGATGCAAAACTAGATAGGGGACATACCGTCTTACTCAAGGGCACATCCTCCATGATTCTCAGCCTAGATCCATTTAGACTGGTGCTTAAAATAAGTCCACTGAGGATAAATTGTTCCTATGTATCCTCCCCCCCTTTTGGGGGGAAGTTTTCTTCCAAAGAGAAAACACTTTCTTATGGGGTTTTGATGGGAATTCTGAAAAAAAAAAAAAAAAAAACCTCTAAGAAAATGTTATATAAGAATGATGATATGAAGGCATTTTAGTTTCCACTGAATAACTCCTAGAGACAGATCTGCATATAACATCCGCATTAAGACTGCGCAGTTGAAACTGCTTGGTGAAAGAATCACCAGGTACCTATTAGCAGGCTATATGCTACCTCTGGGCTTTGGCCTCAGCTGACAGGAGTCCCTAAGGAAGACTATACCACATATTCATTACAATTCAGCTTTGGAAAGTACCTGCCATTGGAATACAGATATGTGTGTTGATAAAGACACCAATAAGGAGAGCAGAAAACAGATATCAATAACTAGACAGACTCGATATTGAATTTCATGTTTAAAGAATGTTTACAATGCCCACAGTGTGATTTTATGATGTCTACATTTCTGAGTCACAAAATAGACATTAATCTAGGAATAAACATACCAGCTCAAAGAATTGTAGACTTGGTCATCTGAACTATCGAAAAAATAGGATACCTGAAATGTACACCCCATTTAACAATGGTGAAGAAATGGATCAAGAGAGCTGAAAAGAAATACGTATCTTAAAAGCTATCAATTAACTGATCACATGTAAACACATACTGTGATTGACAGATGGATGGATGGGAGGAAGGAAGGAAAAATGAAAGGAAGAAAGAAATCTAAAGCAAACAGGATTAAATCCGAGTTTGAAATCAGGCTGGAAATATGCAACTAGAAGAACAATGCTATAGTATTAAACAAAATTCAAATTTTCTTTCACTATAATCTTATTTATCCTGAAGTTATAAATTCCTTATTTTCTCTACCTCAGTTTCATCATCTGTGAAATTGGAATAATGGCACCTTGGGGGAAAATGCTGGGGATTAGCTACTTAATGTTTACTGCATTGATTATTATAATAAGTTCTTTAGAGACCGGAATAAGTGTGTGGTGAATACAGAATGAGGTGAATAAATCAATATAAATAAAGCCTTTGCAGATATAGTACATGAATGCATAAAAAATAAATTACATGGAGGAGGGTAATAAATATTTTCTTAAGTGGAAGAAACACACAGACCCTGGAAAGTATAAAACGGGTTATTCCTAATGGGAGAAAATATTCCACATAACATACTGCCTATCACCAAACATCTGATTTATACCAGCCAGCTGCATTTTGAGTAAGCCTTTAATGTGTATTTATATTTTTAAGTGTCAAGAAGATGATAGTCTGAAAAAAGAAGCATTTGCAGTTGTCTGAGCTTTAGGATTCTTTCCTAAGAAAGCATCTGGGCTTGCCTAGAGTTTGAAAAATATGTTGTCTCCCCTCAATGGTTATTTTTCTAATATGTCTCATGACCGTGTAATGCTATGTTGCCTGGAGTAGATGTCCCTCGGCATCCAGAGACTCAAACTGCCTGTCTTAATTTCGTCCATGCCAATGCCTCTATATACTTGGTAAAATTCCAGTCTGGTAGCTGGGAAATTCAACTCTGCCTGGCAGGAAAATTCCAAAGATAAGAAAATTTCAGCTGTCTTAGAATCCAGAGGGCATATTCCCATTTTATCAGCATCCATAACACTTACTCAGTTCATTATTAATTTTTGAACACTTTATTTGGAATCTGTTGTGAAGCATGAGAGATCATTAGCAGTGGGTCAGCTCAGTGCCCTCAACCAGTGAGCCACCAGCATCTCAGATCTTGCCAAACGGTTGAGAAGTTTTTATCCAGAGGCACCAAGAAAATATGAGAATAATATGTTCCCAAAAGGTTCAATCAATTTTATTTCCCAAAGTTTACAGCTGTTTTCTGAATGTTCTAAGTTGAAATAAAAACTTCTGAAATGGGGTATTTTGACTCTACTTACATTTGACATCATGTTCTAGAAATCTGCAGATGGCATTGCCTGGGAACAAAAATGTAGGGTCCTGGAAGGTTTTTTGGGCTGGGAGGAAAGAACTTCTCAAGTTCCTTCAACACTGGTAGATTTTTAGAATTATGGAGATTTAGATATAGGCTTTTTCAATATTTTTAAATAATGTTGACTGGATTAATTTTCTGATTATCACTCAGCTATGGTAATCGATATTTCAAAACTAAAAATTAAGGCACATGATTGACAATAGGCCAAAAGAATCAAAATTCTAGGGGCGCCTGGGTGGCTCAGTGGGTTAAGCCTCTGCCTTCGGCTCAGGTCAGGATCTCAGGGTCCTGGGATGGAGCCCTGCATCCGCATGGGGTTCTCTGCTCAGCAGGGAGCCTGCTTCCTCCTCTCTCTCTGCCTGCCTCTCTGCCTACTTGTGATCTCTGTCTGTCAAATAAATTAATAAAATCTTAAAAAAAAGAATTAAAAATCTAGACTTCTATGCACAAGTTGTCATCTTTTTCCCCCCCTAAAACTATACTTTTTTTCCCCCACAAAAATCCCTAATTTTGTAACCACCAGCTCTTTCTACTTCTTGACTCCTCCATCTCCAAATGCTGGAGAGTTGAACTGATCTTGTGGAGCTGTGGTGAAGACGAAATACTTCCATTTCCCATCCTGGAACCATTGTCCAGACTATCCAGGATTTCCATTTGAGTAGACTTAGGTTTACTTCTCACAACACTGGACTACTAGACTATTCTTAAGTATGAAATTCTTCATCAAATTAAGTTCCGAAGTTTCAGTTGACTGAATCAGGGTGATCCCTGTCACAGTGTGCCTTCATTCATTTGGATATAATATGCTTTCTTGAGGGCAAAGACAGAGAAAGGGTATATTTCATTACTTTATACTGAATATTGTCTATAGCCTAGGTTTTTCGTTTGTTTTATTTTTATTTTTTTAATTTCTTTTCAGCGCAACAGAATTCATTATTTTTGCACCACACACAGTGCTCCATGCCATACGTGCCCTCCTTAATACCCACCATCTAGTTTGTTTGTTTTTTAAGATTTTACCCATTTATGGAGAGGGAGAGTGCGGGCCTGCAAGCAGGTGGAGGAGCAGAGGGAGAAGAAGAGAAAAGCCCAAGTAGATTCTGCACTGAGCATGGAGCCTGACATGGGGCTCGACCCCACGACCCCAAGATCATAACCTGGCTGAAATCAAGAGTTGGACACTCAACAGACTGAGCCACCAAGGTGCTCCAAGCCTAGTCATTTTAAGATGACGAGGATTTATAAACCCATGGGGAGGAAGGAAAGGGGACTGTCAACACTTTTCAACAGTCAACTCCCTTTCACAGGATGGTTAGATGTGGGCTTCGCTCTCCAGCTTACTTGAGCAACAGACTTTAGCTGAAGTTGTCAGCAGAAGATATGACGCAGAGTGGGGTCAGAGTGAGATATTTAAGGGAAAGTTAAACGTGGAATGTAAGCTTTTAAATGCAAAGCTTGCTGTTACTCTTGTTTCTCATCCTGTTGAGCTGTTTCTAAAACAATGGATGCATACAAAGAGCAAGAACAGGAAGCGTTTGTAATATTTGCCCCGAATTATCACTAAGACATAGAATCAAGGTTAATAAATCTGTGCAGGCAACTGTAAACATGGTGTCTCCTTGTGACTCCATGACAAAGAGGATCAAAGATGATCATGCATCCTAACACATTTTAGAACATGGACAATGCTTACAAATATTACAGGAAGCATCATCTCTGGTGCTGGATCATTGCTGAAGGGTAATTAACAGCCTTGTCAGTAGAACCATCCAGGATATAAAACACAACTTACCCTACAGCAATCTGAAAATCGTGGGAGTTCCTTAAAAGATGGGGCCATGTTCTGTTAATCTTGACATGCTGCAGAGTACCCAGAAAAATATTTAGTTTGGAGCCAAAACCCCATTAAATATGTTTATTTGGTTAAAGACAGAATTAAGTGTAGCAGTAAATAGATATGCTAACGTACTGATTAGCAAGAGACAAGATGAGCAAGAAGTGTTAAGATCTCAGTTAGGAGAGGTAGGATAAGGAAAAAGACTCCTGCTACAGAGCACAGGGATTCTAATGCTGAAAAACGATGGAAAGAAACAGAAATATTTAAGTTTGATTTTTAATGGCTTCTCTATTAAAAAGAATGATGTTCTTGAGAATGAAAGAGTAAAATAAACATCAGTCAGAGGGAAGTATAGCTAGCTCGAGATGGGTGAAGAAATTGGAAAAAAAAAATTCAATTGCTTTAAATGATGTTGAGTCTTCCTGCTGAGACAAATTACAACCTTGGGGTACTGATAAACCTCACAATTGAAGTAAATTAATTACTGAGAGTGATTTTAAAGAAATAATGGAGAAGTGCAAGGGTGATGAAGACCAAAGATAGGCTGATGAGGGAGCAGGAGGCTGGCTGAGGATGGAGCAGGGGCTGGCGCCTTGCACCCCCTCTCCACCCACTCCCCTTGGTAATATGTGTGACATTTCACAGGCACCCCTGATTGCCCTAAAAGAAGAACACATGGTTATCTTGCAGAGATCACAGTCCTGCAAGGCAGGAGTCTCTCTTGGTTTATAAATGTCCTTGAGATTTACAACAAACAAGTTACCTTATCAATAGCCCAATTTCCAAAGATACATAACTCAGTTCCTCAAGCCCTAACGTCACCCTCTCCTCCATAAAAAACCGAAGGAGACAGAGGTAGAAAGAAAAGTAAATAAAGTTAAATTTCTTTTAAAACCTAAATCTCACTAACAAGGATGTTTGATAGCAGGAATGTAACATTCCACCAGGAGACTCCCAATTGTCTTTATGTTAGTGCCTCATTAGAGGGAAAGTGGCCTTGGCTTGATAGTAACCAGGCCTTCAATATCCTGACAGTCTTCTTTATCCCAATAGCCCTTCTGAACAACTCTTTGTCCTCACCTACCCAACTCCTGTGTATATAACCAACCACTCCTCACAACCCAGGGCGGCAGCATCTCCGTCTGCCCACGGGTCCTGTCCCCGTGCTTTAATAAACCACCATTTTGCACCAAAGATGTCTTAAGAATTCTTTCTTTAGTCGTCAGCTCCGAACCTCACCCCACCGAACCTGACTTAGGTTCTGGAACTTCATCATAGGCGAAGTACTTGATTTGCAGAGAAGAGGTGCGTTATATCAGCTGAAGAAGTTTGATGTTGACTCTTTGCTTTTTTTGGGGGGGGGGGATTCTTGCACTGGCATTAGGAAGGTTTATTTTTCTATTTTACATCAATTTCTTTTGTGATTTAAGCTTATTTATTTTTGTATTATTTTTTCATCAATATAAACATCTGTTTACTTCTTTTCATTCTACTCCCTTCTAACACTCAATGACAATTAAATTCCCCTTTCCCTTCACATTTTTAAAATTTTTAAAAAATTTTTTATTTCTTTTTAGCGTAACAGTATTCATTGTTTTTGCACCACCCAGTGCTCCATGCAATCGTGCCTTCTCTAATACCCACCACCTGGTTCCCCCAACCTCCCACCCCCCCTTCAAAACCCTCAGATGTTGACTCTTAGAAAATAATGCAATGCTTGTTGAGAGTTATCATGGATTCACTAAGAGCAGCCTAATTCAGAGTTTTCACGACTCCTTCCCCTCCCCCGCTGACGCAACTGTTAAGATTTTATACACCTAAGAAATGCAGAAGGCATGATTTAGCCACATTTTAGTGAGGTGGTTCTCACCATCCTCATGATCGCCTTTCTATTAAGGATCAAGATAAGAGGACTGGGTTGTAGTATTAGCTGGATTTGTAACTGATCGATGACAACAACAGTGTATACGTGATGAGTGGATCAGTATTAACTAAGAAGTCTCTAGAAGCTGGTAATTAGGCTCTGTTCTTGATCCAAACCCATTCCACATTTAAAAAAATAATTCCATTACATGAAAATGTCACTTATAAATAAAATGAATACAGGAGGGGTGACAGAATCAGAGATTTAAAGTAACTTAATCCTCTGAAAGGATGAGACAAACCTAAATCAGTGAAATGTATTTTCGATATGATCTTAGGTCTCGTTTGTGAATACAAACAGAATTATGTATACAAGCATGAGGGGACATAGTGCAGCGACAGTAGCTGTGCCTATGGGGGAAATGGCCTAGGCTTCCAATTCCACGATATGAGTTACCAAAAATACCTGATGCAAACTTAGGCAGTAATAAATATCTAGGAATTTATCTAGGAATTATCCAGAACATGGATGAAGATAATTCCGTTACTCTGTATCACTTACAGCATTCTTAGAGAATTAAGGGAATGGAGCACAATCCTGAGCGCTACAGGGATATAAATAAACTGAAACACATTCTGAAGGGAGGAACTCAGAACCCTTACTTGACACTCAGAAGAAAATTGAGGCCATATAACCTCAGACAGGGCGGGACCAGTATTAGCACTGGCTGAGAAGCTGGGTCAATTTAGAAAAGAATCCTTAAAGTATTGAGAAATAGCTTTTCTCCTTTTAAGTTCCTTTTTTGGTGCTGTAGAAGTGATTTTATCCCAATTACCTGAGAAAATAAGTAACAAGATACAAAAGAGAGTGTTATTATTGTATTTGGTTTGGGTCATTGCAGTTTTTGCATATCTATTCTCAATTGTACCGTGGACAAATTTGTATCCAATGATTTAGCATTGTATTATAAAAGCTTTATCACATAAATTAATATTTACCTTCTCACCTAAGTATAAAGATTTTTATGAGCATGTGAAGAAATGAGAGAGCTTTTAAGTTGGCTTTCCAAAGGAAGCATCTGTAATGTATCAGATTCTCAGTCCCTGTCCTAGATGTTGGGGACTGCACAAAAAACAAGAGACAAAAATCTCAACTCTTCTCGAGTTTCTATTTGTGTTTCTCCAGAGGGAGCATAAAACAGACACAGAAGCAAGCAAATAAAATAAAAGGATCATTTCTCATAATGTGTGCCATAAAGAAACTGGATTTGACAAATGCCCCTCTAAAAATGTATGTCATTTGCACAGAGACCTGAATGACAAGGAGAAAGCAATGCAAACATCTCAGCGCTGATAGGTACAGGAAGATGGAATGGCCGCTCTGAAAACTCTAAAGGTGAGAATAAACTTGGTGTGTTCAAGGAACAGAAAGAAGGCCACTGCGGCTGGAGTCTATTGAGTGGAGGAGGGTAGTACAAGAGACCATCACGTTAACAGTTAAGGTGAGGTCATGGATTTCAATCTGCATGCAAAGGGAAACCTTCAGAAGGTTTTTGAGAGGGGAAAGACCTTATCTGGTTTACTTTTAAAAAAAAAATCTTTCTGCCACCACAGGGAGGATGTAGTAGAGTGGGGACAAAGGCAGAATCATAAAGACAACACACTCGAGCATTACAGTGAACACGCGCATCAGAGAGATGTTGGAGTTAAGATCTGGTTTTATCTGGTAAACAAGAAAGAGTGAATTAACCTCCCTGAGCTTCGTCTTCCTCTTGTGTGAAATGGGAAATACCATTTCTGTGCTTTGCAAAATGCACCTTGGCAGATGTCTTGTTTGCTAATTAGTTATATATATTGAAAGTCTCAAACGACTCGGTATATATTCTTCAGCATATAAAGTAAGAAGCCAAAAGAAAACACTTAAATGTGCCTCTAAAAACCTTCCAGGTAATCATGGGTAATTTAAACTCGGTCACGTGGTGTGTAGTCGAACTATTTTGCATTGTTTTTATACTTCCACATGAAAATAAAAGTCGATGATCTTCAAGGCTGCTAAGTAACTGTAGAGACATGGTAGGAGGAAGAGAAAAGGACATTAGAATTCAGAGTGATTAAAAAAAATCCATTAGTAAGCACAAATCACATGAATAAATTATACAGGTTAAATACTTGTCAGTGAACTCCAAGGAACTACCCCACCTGTTCAGTATCACTAAATATGGCTTTGTAAAGTTGGCCACATGGCGAAAGCGCAGATAGATTTTTGTTGTATTGTTACTGGTATTTGTTGCCACTGGAATTCTGTGGTGTCAGGTCAAATATTTTGAATATTGCTTTCTCATTACAGGAGGTAGAAAGGCAGCTGTGCCAGGGGAGAAAGCCAGGGGCTAAAGAGAAATCCCCCGGCCTGTTCTGTTCCTCTCCTAGAGCTGAAAAGAGCCTCCTCCAGCTTACCTGGCAAGAGATGGCACAGCTCACTGAATACAGAGGTGCCATAGCTGGTGAAAGAAAGATGCCATTGGCACCGTGGCCTTCTCTGGAATGAAATCTTCACTACCCTCAAATCCCTTGAGGCAACCCAACTTCCAGGAGCATCGTGGAAGTTCAGTTCATCCTGTTGGTTCAGTGTGGGTGGTTTTTCCAGTGGTCTTGGTAGGTTGACTATTAGAACTCAGTTGTCAAAAATGCTTATACTTTATTTGCCCAAGAGTGCCTAAAAATGGCCAAAGTCTCAGTTCTAAGGTTGAAGAAAGGCTGAAGAACTCTCTTAAGGCTAAAGTAAAACAGAAACACATGTGTTAACCACTGGGTAATAATGTAATTCCCAGATGGGCTAGCTTGTTCTTTGGGGCTTCTCCTGGGGCCATGCGATATCACCTCGACCACAATTTAGTGATTTGTTGGCTGGACATGCCTCGCCAGGTTAACCATGTGACCTCTTCCTCCTGGCCACTTCAAATCCTTTTTTGAACAGGCAGGGAACAAATAAACCAACTTTCCCCTCTCAGAAAGCCTGACACAATGGTAGATTTAATAGGCTCACGAGAAAATATCTTGCCTCTTTGCCAGTGATTTGGGAGAGAAATATTACAAGTTTCTAAGCAGATTTGGGGGCCATTGAGAACATTGTAGTAGTAGGACTCTCTACAATAATGAAGAGGACATACACTTCAGTCTTTACTAATTTAATCCTAGAAGATTCCATTCCAAAAGAGGGGGCACTGCAATTCTCCACCAGAAGACCTAATTATGTATACATTAGATTTGTCTCAAGATCGACCCCCCCCCCCATTTATACCTCCTGGCCAAAAAATGTCAACATGCACCTATATGTCTCTACTTGTGTTCATGGGCATGTCTCTCAAACCCCAATCCAGGGACGTTCAAGTCTATTTTTAAAAGGGATCATAATTATGTAAACATGACAACACACAGAAATTCTACTGTTTTTGTGAGTTTGGCCCAAGAGTCAGTCATGCAGCTGGATGTCTGCTAGGACAATTAGAAACTAGCCCATATAATCAAGCACACACTGACTGGAGAGTGGTTGTGTTGCATTCTTCTCTCCCAAACTGGGAAAACAAAAAAATAAAATGCACCCTGTGGACCTCTTTTTAGACCTTTACAAAGACTTGTTAACACATACATCTTAAAAGATTTTTTTTTTTTGAAAAAAAGGGAAAATTAAAACATTCACTGAAAAACAGATTAAAGACATAGAAGGTGACTTTATTTAGTTGCTTAACATAATTGAAGGCATTATTAGGAGATTCAAGTGAAAACTATATGAATGATACCTCAACATATCACGGCCACAAGACTCATACCCTTGTCTGTAGAGGCAAAAAGCAGCTCCGCACACTCTCCTTCTGAATCTGAAGGCAGGAGGGGCATGGCCTTCCTAGGAGCCAGTAGGCAGCCTCAGAGTTTGCCTTGCCTCAAGTGCTAGATATTGGGCACTTCAGAAACTAAGGGCATGGTGCTGTGCCTGAGAAGCCACATAAATAAACCAAGTCTTTCTGAAAGTCAGCAAGGCTACACAGCCCAAAGGGCAGAGGGTAGGGTTGTGTTGTTCCCACCCACAGGAATTAGTATCTACTTTATTACAAAAAGAAATGCATTATGTACACGCTGTGAGAAAGCAGCTATGTGATGTGCTTGACACAGCAGAAGAGGCAGAAGCAGAAATGTAGGTTTGAGTCTTGGCTCTGTTGCAAGTGATCCTAGTCCAATTACACACTGCCGTCAGGAATGCAGCCTCTCTACCTGTAAAATGGGGGCAGAGCTAGCCGAGACATTTCAAGTACTTCCCAGACCCCAAGCACCTGAGCTGGGAGAGTCAGGGACACACAACACGCCACGAAGCTCTCCCTCCAAAAGAACATGGTGCAGGGAGGTCCTGCTGCCCAGAGTGGCGCCAGACATCACATTCAGGCGTCCACTGGTGCTTGCACAGAGGTCATGCTTCACAAACAATGGCTCCGAAAGAGTGCAGACATCTAGCTCTTTCTCCCCAGTGCAAGACACCTCTGAGATGCCACTGCTTGCTTGTGTGGAGTCTTTCTCAGAACTGCAGTGCATTCGAAGCTCTTTCCCCTCAACCCTCCCATCCCTCCCCAGGTGTCAGACCTGAAACGCATTTGGAGGCTGATTTCCCCTTCTCCATCCCCTCTTCTATCCTTTGTGGGTGCTCCCCAGGAAAGTGCTTGCACATCTCATCTGATCATGGGGTCTGCCCCTCGATGACCCGAACTACAACACACACTCAGAAGGTGACATGATCTCATTTCACTTTCAAACAAGCCTATGAAATGAGTATTATTATCCTTGTCTTACAAATATAGAAACAAGGGCACAGAGGGATTAAGTTAAAAATAAATTAGTCCTTCCTTACTCACATAGTTTTTGTGAAAATTTCATGAGATAGTATATGCAGAACAGCTTTGTAACTAGTGTTTTTTTTTTCAAGGCAGAGGAGGACAACGCAAACAGAATATCCAAGCATAGTTCTAGATAAGATCCCCCTGCCTTGGTTTTCCACCTGTTTCATATGCTAACGCTAGAAAATTTTGCTTAGCCTCCAAAAGTGCCCTGGAAACGTAACACTTCATCTTGACCATGGCCTTTATCTCACAAACCCCTTTCTACTCTGACTATCCGAGGACAGGGAAGACTGAGATTCGCACGTAGGAGTCAGGGCTCCATGACATGCTTGACACGGAGTTCTTATCTTTAAAACCAGAGTTCTATTCTCCTAACCTTTCTAATCAATTTAATAGCAAGCAATTTACTAGTCACTGAGAAAGGTAAAACTATAGCAAATGAGGACCTTTCTGCTTTTATTAATGTCATTCCTAAGCTTTTGGGCATCTTAACAAGAACCGTGGCATCCAAGTGTGTGGTGTTCTTTGAGCACGGTCAAAGTATCTACCCCCTATGCCTCCCTGGCCCCAATCACTGAGCCTCACCTGATAAAAGGTTAATTTTCTGTTCCTTTGGTGAGACAGAGGCTATCATTAATTTTGTCACACACGCCGACATTTTTACCAGAGGAATTTCTCCCATTGCTTCCCCCTTTGCCCTTCTGATACAACACAGGCCTCCTCGACCTCCTCCCCCTTTGCCTGATAGAGTTATAACCCGTTTTTCATGACCAGTAAGCAGAGGGTCAACAGAGAAAGGAAGTTCTGAGCCTGGCATGCTTCTCAAATTCTCGGATGCTAGGAAGAATCACCCAGACATTTTCTAGTGTTGCGTTTTCGGAGAGATGTGGAGGAAGAAGCAGAAAAGAAGAGGGGGGAAGAGGACAGCCATGGTGGGGCTCCCCAGAGCACTGCCCTGAGAACTACAAGGATGTGGCAACGTGCCAGGGAACAGCCCGCGAAGGGAGCCAACAGGCTGTGTGTTCTCTGTGGCTTCTCCTTGAAGGTCAAGGGTCAGAGGAAGCAATGGGGATGAAACTGGTGCATTTGTGGAGGTCCCAATAGTGCTTCTAAGGGAGATATCTTGATTAGACTGATAGATGAGATTGGACTCCTTTGGGGGGTCAAAAAACCCATCTCCTCAAGCTGCCGGAATATCGGCCTCTAACAGATGCAGCAAAGTCAGAGAATCCCAGGGAGCTTAGAAAATGATCAGGGAATAACACCTCCTCCTCCCTGCTAATTCTGACAGCTCCCGCCCCTGACTGAGACGCAGTCCTCAGGATGGAAATGCCAGCTTGTCTCTCCCACAGGGGATGGAGGCAGCAGGAAATGGAGCGCCTTGTGTGGGTCTCACTGGTTTCTCCGTTTGTTTTCATTTTGCCACCAGACATATTTAAAGTTCTTGGAAGGCTATCTCAATAACATCCCTTCGCTGAGGACTGGATGAGAATCCATCTGCCCTCTTCTCTGCACCCAGCCTTCAGTCCTGGTGGATCACAAGGAGGCTGCAAGGATGGAGGACCCTCAGAACAGAAGATCTTGTCTTCAGGTTCTGACCAGGTTAATGAACGGGACACACAGTTGCTGGCCACTGCCTGAGTGACATTCGTAATTATGAATTTATACAATTAGTTCACATCCATTCATCACAGGGAGAGCTCAATATAGACTAAAAATTGTACTTATACTCCAAAAAAGTAAATCTCTGGTCCATCTCCATTCCCATCCAAACCTATCTTCTGAAAATCCACATACTACATACCTGCTGTGAAAAAGACTTGGCTTAATATTTACCAAGATTTCTTTTAAATGAGGCCATGTCATATTTTCTCAGCCCCAATTTTGCAGATTGTTTTGTGATTATATGATCAGTTAGGTAAATATATTGTTAGAGAGGAATGCCTTTTCTCTGCTTATTTCAACAAGCAAAGATTTTTCCTAAGCACACTTCTGACTTTTCTCATTTTTTTGCCCTGGGTGGTGGCCTGGCTTACTTGATGTTTAAATTTGCCTCAGTTTTACTCTTCTCCTTCTGGGAAGGGGCCTATCCACCAAGACCAAAGCCTCCTTGGCTTCTCTTTGCTGGAAGTCACACAGGAGCCTCCCTACATGGGACAGGCCATCGGAGCCCGGTCCCACCATGCTCGGTAGGCATTCATGTTCTAGATCAGGGACTCAGTATGGGCAGACAGGTCTAAGGCCACCTCAGCTAACTGAGCCATTCCAGTACTAAGGTGACATTTTGGCTTCCATTTTCCTTTTTCCTCTTATCCTGTTCTGAACCCAGGCTGAGGAGATATCCTATTGACTAGAAGCTCCTTGGAGACAGATAATTATAGTACCAACAGTCTTGTTATCACGTGAATAAAAAGGTTTTGCATCCTTTAGTGATAACATTCTGTACTACAGTGAGGAAAACTATATCTCACAAATATGGCAATAAGCAGTTGGGTGAGAGACTGTACGAAAATCCTCCTCAGATCAATGTGTTCCAAACACTGAAAATAAGGAAACACAAAACAGTGCTCTTCGAGTAAGCAAATGGAATAAAAGCATATAAACCACAGAACAGTCTCATGGACTCTTAGGGACTGTGAATTTGGTCACCCAGTGACCAAATTCTCCTATCTCACATACATTTATACACATACACATGCTCATTTCTCACAAGCAAAGAAAGATGGCGCACAGATAATGTACAAGGAAGAAACAACTCTGGAAATAGGAAGGTGTTACCAAATATCAGTATGGAAGTTATTATTACTTTGCATTTTTCAAATGCTCGCATTCAGAAGAGACTGAAGAACTAGTAGAACAAAACTAAATGGAAAATATGGCAAAATGTTGAGTCAAGATCATAATGTTCCTTTCAAGCTCCTCTAACAGGTTCATTCACAGTGAATAAACAGTCCAAATGATTTTTCTGGTAATAAAGGTATATACTAATTTAGTACTTAGTAATTACAGTAATTTGTAATCGCACTGCCATACATATGTTTGTTGTGCTATGCATATTTTGTTATGAGGAAACATGTTCATTTTTGGCACATTTCACCAAAGATGTGCCTATTAGCAGTATTCCGTTCTGTCTGCCTGTTTTTGCCAGGCACATGCAAGGAGTGCCAACGGCCCTCCTACAGAAGATACTCCCACATTTGCGAGACACAGACAAAAAGTGCCTGGACCTTAACTCCCCCCAAAAAAAGAGCCGGACACACGCCCACCTCGACAGAGGAGCTAGCTCTGCCTGCAGGGGGCGGTATGGGTACTCCATGCGGATCGTCGGATGCCCTGAAACCTGCAAAAGGGTCCCTTCCTTGTGTTGACTGGTCATGTCAAATGGAGACAGACACAGACAGCAGTTGAAAATTCTCTCAACCAAAAAGTTGCATAGCCCGCCCGAGGCAGAATTCTCAGAGATTACCTGCATCAAGAATCTACAACCATAAAATCAAATCTTCCAAGTTCTGGAAGCACCAGCATTCCTGAAGTTCTTACAGACTGGAACCCATCAAAGTCCCTAATCAAGAGAAGGTAGTTCTAGGGATTTAGTACTCCACATAGGACACTTGCTTCCTTAAACATGTCTACAATGATTTATCATGTATATTGTCCCCCATTCAACAGGTATTTGAGAGACTTAAGTCCAGTTCCTGACTGATCAATATGTCATTTTCTTGAATTAAAAGTTTTCATGAGATTGATCATTTATTATTTGCTTCTGCACACACAGACATTTCTAATTCTAGGTATTGTGTCACAATCTTAACGACGGTTCTGTGTTTGTCTGGTTACAGCTATGGATACACATGAAGAAAAACGAGAATGCATTAATCAAACACCGTCTGTAAACAAGTCCATGTGCCTGGTGATCTTGTTGCTTTGGAAAAATAAATATGTGTGTATGTACATATGGCTGGGTACACACACACACTTTTTTATCGTGCAAATCTTAAATGTTCTAAGAGATCTCGATTTATAAAAATAGGCAATCTTCCATGTGAGCTTAATAAGTGTTTACTTATTTTTATTATTTTTTTAAAGATTTTATTTATTTATTTGACAGAGAGAGATCACAAGCAGTCAGAGAAGCAGGCAGAGAGAGAGGGGGAAGCAGGCTAGCTGCCAAGCAGAGAGCCTTGTGCAGGGCTCGATCCCAGGACTCTGGGATGAGGACCTGAGCCAAAGGCAGAGGCTTAACCCACTGAGCCACCCAGGCACCCCACTTATTTTTATTTTAGATTGGATTGCTAATGTCCCCTTCTACCACCGACCCAGAATAAAGTCTGGTTTTAGCATACTCAGTGTTAAAAGATATGGGTGATAAAGACTTGGAGATGGAAGAAATCAAGGATCACTCTTGCAAGAGTTTCTGAAAAGGAAAACAAAAATGGAAGAAAAAAGTGGGAGAGGAACAGATGGGTCGGCAGAGTTTTGCTTTCTATGCGACATTGTGCACTTATTATTCGCATGAGGACTAATTTATAAACCCAGATAGTGTTTATAAACTCCACCGTCCTGATGGAAATGAAAGCATTAATACAACCAGAGGATTCTTTACTTTCCAGGTTTTAATTAAAATCACAGGCGTTAAGAAGCAAAAGTGCCTTCGTGGAATACAACTCTAATGAAGTATTTCCTTGCCTAGCACAGAGCTCTGTGTGCCGTCTCAGCTTTCTGGCGCCAGGCATTGAGCATCCCACTCCCATGTAACCAGGAGAGCTCTCTTTGAAAATTAGAAAAGCAAATTTTACCACTTTCCTCCCCCCAAATAAATATAGTTGCCAAGTCAGAGTCAAGGGAAAAAAAATAGCCAGTCATAAAGGACACACACACACACACACACAGCCCTAAGACACGATATCTTAATCAACTAGCTAGAGTGCTAGAGGCAAATGTATGTGTTCCATGTGCTGAGTAGAAAATCTAACGGAGAGAGGGAAAAGGTGACAGGTTGAGAAGTGGGAAGTGTGGGATATGGCTAAGGAGACCTAATAGGGAGAGAGGAAAAAAGAGAAAAGAATAATTTAGAGCAACAGAACACCCGCATGGAAGGACTAAACATTTGTTTTGCTAAAAAATGATGAAAAAAAAATACATTAAGTCCTAGCAAGTGACTTGAACAGGAACTATGTTCCTGTAACTTAGCTCACACACACTTCTTCTCTTCCCCTCTCCGGGGTATCACCTAGCTCATGCATAGCCACATTAGAGCTGTGGTGAAAGAAACTCGCATCCCTGAAAGTGAGGCTGCAAAATACAAAACAAAGCGCAATGACAACAATCAGTTGGCAATGTAAACAGTCACAGAGATTTCCAGCCATTCTGGTCAGTGATGATGACAGCACAAGCCATGACAGTATATGCCATTTATGAAGTACCAGCATTTTGCTAGGCAATGTGCTTGGTGTTTTACAAGGATCATTTCTAATTCATACAACAAATCAGGAAGGTAGGTGTTATTAAGCCCTTAATAGTATATAAATTACTCAAAATTATATAACTTTTGGCTGACAGAGCTGTGCTTAACAGGAGGGCTTTAAAAGAACAGGTTGAAAAAACAAAACAGAAGCAAACAACACAAACAGCATTCTGGTTATCCCTGAAGACTGAAACACACACGCGCGTGCACGCACACAAACACACACACGAGATGGGCGCAAGAAGGAACTAACAATTATTGAATGTTGGCTTTTCTCCAGAAAAATACTGGGTTTCTCTTTTTCTTTTATTTCAATCAATTCTCACAATGTGTTATAAAATATGATTTTATCATCCTTGTCTGATACATGTGGGAAACTGAAACTCTCAATTGTTATGAAGTTTTGACTAATCTCACCAGGAACAGCAGATGCTGTATTTGATCTTAAGCTGGTCTGCCTCTCGGAAAGCACTGACCAAAAGAAATGTTATGCAGGCCAACTATGTAATTTAAAACTTTCTAGTGACCACATTTTAAAAAAGTGAGAAGAAAGAGGTCCTATATACACACACAGCCATAACTACCCTTGGTCAATTATTGCCTTCTCTGGAGTCCTGGGCTGACCCAGATTTAATTTCTCTAGGTCTCTAGTTACGATACCGCAGGAAAACTCCATGATGGCCCCAAGTCAGTAGACACAGTGGAGTGAAGAGTCAATGGGCCTGTGGCTGCTGCACTTTCTCTGCATGCACACACAACCCCAAGCCAGGCATGGTTTCAGGCAGAACAACTCTATCCAGGGGGACAGACTTTTGTTATACTAGCCTAACCCTGGGAAGGCATCTCTCTGCCAGCTTATTGTAATGTAGTTTTAACTCTCTAGTCAGAGAATAAAGTTCCTATGAGAAACCAGACTAGAAGAATTCCTATATAGGAATGTATATTATATATAATACATATATAATTTTGTATATATATAATATATATATTTGTGTGTATATATTTATACATATATTATATGTATTTATAATATATAATTATATTTATGTGTATTATATATAATACATATATATACATATACAAATGTATATACATACATATATAATACATATATACATATACATATTATATATGTATATGTATATAATATATATGTATTATAGATAATACACACACATACACATTTAAATTATAGTGCGAGGATTGCAAGTTAGTGCCAAAAATATGCACGAGGATGGCTATTATCAAGATGCACTTGATGCACTTATTAACACAAGCATTTTTCAAACACTGTGTATTACTAGATGTGTCTTTTTTTAAAAAAATACCATAAAAAAGGTATTTTTTTAAATACCATAAATACAAAAAATTAAAAAAAAATTTTGTTTAAACACCACCATGGGTCTTTTTAGAATACAAACATTGGTCCCTGATTTATTTGTAAATTTAAAATGTCATACATTGGGTTTTCTCAAACTGAGGTCAATCCTCTAAGGAATATATAGGCAAAGAATGGATTTATCCCAATCACTTGAATGGACTGTACACAAACAGAATATAGAGTAACTAATTACTTGTCCATTAATCCGGGAAGGTTGTCGAAAGGACTGAAATAACCAGGCATCAAACCCTGAGTAAACACGGTTTCAGATAAATGGCCAGAACAGAAGTTGTATTCAAACGTACCCAAAAGTCAGTTCCACACTGGGCACTACTCAGAGGAAGAGACAGTCCTTGTCTTAGAGCGTTTTCCATTTGAAAATAGACACATTGTAACACTATATGTTAACTACACTGGAATAAAAATTCTACAATTTAAAAATTAAAAAATAGATATGTTGACTATAAAATCATTAAAACGTACAAACCAATAAATAGAATTTTCTTTTCATCCTCATGTTCTTTGTATATCTGTTCCCAAATATTCCAAGCAATCCCATTCTAAATATATCTAAAGATCATGAAATTAGTGAACTACTCTTTTTTATTGCCCAACCAGCATATGTTTGAGTCTAATTAACTACAAATAATAGAACTGAATTCTTAACCAAGTAGGTATTTTCTTAACCAAATCAGATTCATTTATATTATGCATGTGTTCTATGCTTCTTTAAAAATCACTTTTCTCTTTTAATGTTGATTAAAAGAAGCTATTATATGTTTTTTAAGAATTTTAGTGATTATAAATGTTTTTTAAGTGAAGAAACTGGCATTTGTGTAACCTCTACTGTATGTCAGATGCTCTGTTAAGTACACAACAAATATTCACATCACTTAAATTTTCAAAACATCCTGTTAAGACAGATATCACTATTCCCATTTTATAGCTAAGAAAACTGAGAATTAGAGATATTAACCAACTGATCCAAGAATACCCAACTGGTAAGTGGTCAAGCCAGGATATAAATCCCAGAGTTTTCAGACTTCCATATCTAGAATGTTCTTATGTTAAGAGAAAAAGCAATCTTGAATCAAGCCTTGAATAAGCTGTGAGTGCCCAATCAGGGTAACACCATTTGGGTCAAGATTATATAAAGGGTGACTGTGAAATGATTAGAATGAATTTCCTACACAATTTTTAATAAAATTCCTTCCCTTCCCCCCCAAAAGAATTTCCATACAGTGAGCATTAACAGCATTATTAGAATAATGACTGGGAAATCTTTAAGAGTCATTTCTATGTGTATGTTCTAGTTTACTTGTTTAAGCCGTCATCTCTTTATCTTATAGTCCTATCTTCTAATTACCTGAGCTGCGGAGAGGCTGAGAGTTAAACTTAGTTTCTGAATCCGAAGACCCTGAATCTAGAAGATACTGGCCCTTGAGAGTCTTCCAAAAGGATGACTAAAGCATTGACGTAGTAGGTACACAGTACTTGATGAGCTAAAGGGGATGCCGGACAAGAAAGACGTTGCTGTGTAACATCAGTGGGACAGCTAAGATAGGAAGGAGCCATTTGCTATCTCTTCAGTCCATGTCCAGAGGTCACTTTCCATATATGTAAGAATATGTGTAAGATAAAATAATAATATCCAATTTATAAACACTTTAATGATCAAATGAAAATATGTAGAAATCCTACTAGTCATTGTCTACCATACCATGTGAGTGAGAACTGCAAAGCTCACTACTGGAAAAATTCTCCAGGAACACAGACAAACGCAATACACAAACAGCATGCCCAGCCTGAGAACTGTTATCAGTCTACAAGATTAGGGTATTTATGGTCTCTCATTTCAAGAAAAGTAGAAATGGAACGAAGGACGAGGGTGAAGACAGAGGATAGCATCTTTATAGACTAGTTCTATCGTTTTAAGTTTACATGATATATTTGCATCATTTTAAGTGTTACAAAGTGATAGGAAGACCCTTCATAGCAGATATAGCCAAAATCAAATGAAAGCATACATCCTCTCTCTCTCATCCATTTCAAAAGTTAAACCAATGGGATTGGGTAACCACTCATACATATGTGCCTGAATACGAGGCTATTAAACCCCTTGGAGAATAAACAACGCCGACCAAGCACTTTGCTACAGAGGCTTTAGTTTTATACAAAGATGCTTCTCTCCTAACAGGTATGCCTCTCCAGAAGTGCTTTCCCAGAGAAATTTCCAAGCCTCAGCAGCAAAGGTGGGAGGAAGGGACTGGACAGAAGACATATTAAGAGTGAGACCCAGAACAGATGACAGATATAAATGGCTTTGGGAACACACTTTCTTCATCTTTCCATTTCACACTCGGATGGCTTCAACATTTTTATGGACCCTCCCAAGCCCTACCCCACCTCCTGTAAATGTTTTATGTAATGTCGGCCTATCAGTTGTGTTGGCACCATGAACATGATGGGCATGCTGTCAAGAGTCGCCCTGAGGAGAGACTGGCAAGGCCACAGCCTGAGAGCATGGATAGGAATCATGTAAACACACTTTCCTAAGGTAAGCTGGAATAGATACATCAGACAGTAAGACACTGACTCTCACACATTTTGTTCATGGGCTGCTTATACCATCGCTGCTGAAAGGAGTACAGACAAGGGACTGCCTGTCACGGTTACAGATTCTCTGGTGGGCGGGACGGAGGAGGGTATGACAGAACCACCTATCAGCCATAGTGGAGATGATTGATGAGCCAGAAAAACCAGGCAGCGAAGCCCAGCCTCTCTCCTGAATCCATTTGTTATTTCCGATCTCTCTGTCTCTGTCTCTCCCTCTCTCACACAGCAGCTAATCAGCAGTGATAGATGAGGGCAGATATTCACTCCTTCCGTTAGGCACCCAATTGCATTTTCTCTCGTTTGTCACCAGGTCCATCATCCATTTCTCACGAGTCCTTTATTCAAATAAGAAAAGAGTAGAATCTTTTCCTAAAATGGACTGTTGATGCAAGAGTCCTGAAGTGTTGAGAAAAAATGCAGGAAGGGAAGGAAAGATCAAAGGGTTTCATTGTTTTACTCATAAAGGGACCGAGAGAAAGCATTTCCAGGAGGAGTGCACTGAGTAATTAGGGTTGAATGTTGAAAAGGAAGTTCAAATAAAAATGCAGCAAAATTAGAGGGCTGGGAGTAGCGTGATTTGGCAAGAGTCTAGCCCTCAGCCCTGTGCCCCCATTTGAATTGGATGTAGTCTTTCCAACTGATTCATTAAGGCAGCCAACGCACCAGTGTGGCTTGTGTTTACCGGACCTTGTCATTTGTACGGCCGCCCTGATGATACACTGAAATAGCAATGGACCACTTTTGGGGTCATATCTCAGTTTTATTTACCATCTTGAGTAAGTATGAGCCAGTGAGTAAAGCTGAAAGATTAAGACAATGGCTGGGTCCATGTAAATATGGTGGGGCCAGAACATTCAGTGCTCCACGTTGGCCGGGATTCATCTTCAGAACCAAGCCACATGGTGGATACTCAAAACATTGGACCCAGCAACTGCATGTGAGGCCAAAATAACCTCACAAGAAACAGCCAGACTGCGTATTTTGGTCCTAATAAATTTCACTGTGCACATGGGGATCATTTTTAATCAGGACAGTGATAACATCAAAGATCATCATGCGAGGGACAACCACTATAAAGACAGACTTGGAAGATGACATATATGTGGGTCCGTTCTTCCCCCAACTAACACTTCTGAATGGATGTAAACAATTTGGTGGCCACCTCTCCTAAAAAGGACTCTAGTATCGACCCCAAGCCTTCGAAACAGTAGCTCCTGATAACTAAAATCTATAATACCTTTGCATGATTACCATTTTCATAGACATGAGGACCAGGTGTTGCTGTTGGGAGATAGCCTTCTTACATTAAGAGCAAGTGTTCTCTCATTTACATATAAGCCTTATGGTCACAAATGTGTTGTTTAATTAAACATGGAAAAAAGATCTAGCCATCCTAACTGAGAACACCTCCTAAAGATAATCTCACAAAAGCCATACAGAGATGTTTCTGCTGCATACAGAGGTATTGATATTATTACCAGATTATTAAGATGATTCAATTTTTAGATATTTATATTAGAAAAATTTAAATCAAGAAAAATGCTATCTGTATGTTTTTGCCTTGCACCGAATTAAAATGTACATTTCCTTTTTTCCAGAGGTTTTATACATTGACATACAGTTTATATTTCTATAATCTTAGTATACACCTATTACAAATAGGAAACCTGAGTCTAGATAAGACAGAGTTGCTAAGAGTAGGTGGGAGGTGTCCCATCACACCTAGTACCACTCTGAAACTTAAGTTGATTATCATAGTATATAAGATGCCTAAACTGGTTCCTCTAATAACTGTAATACTTCTCACTTCATCTGTCAATGTGGCAGCATTAATACTGCTTTAAGAATAAAATTTAAAGGGCGCCTGGGTGGCTCAGTGGGTTAAGCCACTGCCTTCGGCTCAGGTCATGATCTCAGGGTCCTGGGATCGAGTCCCACATCGGGCTCTCTGCTCAGCAGGGAGTCTGCTTCCTCCTCTCTCTCTCTGCCTGCCTCTCTGCCTACTTGTGATCTCTCTCTGTCAAATAAATAAATAAAATCTTAAAAAAAAAAAGAATAAAATTTAAAAAAATACACTGATCTTATTAGGAAAGTAATACTGGAAAAATCAATTCAGTGTCATAAATTAGAAAAATGAATGAAGCCCTTTAGGGACTGAAATCATCACTACCTGGACCGTCCCTTAGCCTCAGGTCAACATCATCTTCTTTACCGTGTTATGAAATAGGAGCTGCAAATATTAGCTGACAATAG
Organism: Mustela nivalis; assembly: GCF_964662115.1. Taxonomy (NCBI): domain Eukaryota; kingdom Metazoa; phylum Chordata; class Mammalia; order Carnivora; family Mustelidae; genus Mustela; species Mustela nivalis. Next base: position 8,252 of record NW_028133745.1, on the reverse strand, counting down.
ATCTGACTATGCATTTGAAATAACTAGATGACACTCTCTTTGGTACAGTTATTTAAATTGTTTCAGCAGCCATATTTTCAGCCCAAATTATTTTGTAGCAATCGACCTTTATAAATAAAAAAAACCAACTATGGAGCCAACAATTTGATTACCACATTTTTCTCTAATCCATGTTCACCAGCAACCTGGAACTCTTATATAAATTGACTTTTTAGATTGAGAATTCTATTTTTTCCCTCACATTCAAGCCATAAATATACAAAATAACATCTGGCTCTAGATAATCAAATAATTTTCCAATTTTTTTTATTCCATGGATTATTATACAACCCTAAATGTTACTCCAATTATATAAAACATATTTTGAGAATTATTCCTTTGATGAGAATAATTCTCAGGAATTGCTGCCACACAGTGATTTTCTTTCTCTGTTCTATCAGAGTGGCCCTCTCTCCTGAGAAAAGCAGAGAACCTACCCAAGCGGCATTGACCTATGAAGCCACCATCCTTCAGTTGTTGTACCCTGAAGGCACAAATGTTTGGATAAGTATCGACATTTCACCCTTCATCAATGCTAAAATTTAGCACTGAGTTCCTACAATAAAGGCTTATGTCTTCGGCCTTTTTCTTATTAATCCTATTACGCTTGTCTTTATGAGCTCTCCTAGTTCCTTTCACTCCCTCCAGGGCTTAGCTGCAAATGAGATTTCACATCTCAGTGTAAAATAACCCGAACATTTTTCTATAAAATTAAATAAAAGTCCTCCATCCTGGCACTACATGCCTAGAATCCAATTTCTGGAACCAATGTCTTTCCCAATGCCTCATTGTCTTCTTGCCATCAGACTTTTCTCGGCTCTGAGGAGCATTTGTTTTGCTTTTGCATTCGGAGGAAAAACAAGTGCTGGGAACCCTCTGAAAGATCTGGCCCTTTCAAGGAGTCTCAGGAACCAGAAGCTTCTCATCCTGATGAAATGAGATCCAAACACACTAACCAACCAACCATCAGACATCTTAGGCGCCCCTCAAAGCATTCCATCCAGCACACCCAGGTGTGACTGCTGGTAAATATAATTGTTCATTTTCTTTTTCTAATCCCAGGTAGAATTAAATTCTTATGCAGAGTAATTTTTAAAAAAAAAAAAGTTAACAAAAGAAAATTATTCATTCAAATATTTTGCATCATCTTCAAAGATCTTGTTTAAATTTAGATCACAGGTGCAATGTTAATAAAATGTCACTTTATGAAGTTTTCCTTATGTATAAATTGGCAATGTATAGCAATGAATTATGCACACAAAAAATATCAAGTAAATCACAGCATGGTGAAGAGTATGTTAGACTGTCATCCTAGCTACTTTATGAATCAAAGACAGACTCCATATTTTTAGATTTTAGAAATCACTTTGGAGACCGTCTTTCACCCACTATAAGACTAATATGTTTAATGACATAAATAGGAGCATCTATACAAAGACACAAACAAATGCCTTCAGCAGGTAACATCAGGTGGGAAGCAGGCAAGTGAAAGGTAGCAGAGGATTCAGGACCGAGTAAACGGAGCCATATCTTTACCTCTAAACTAAATATATATGCTCAAACAGAATTACATAAAATTCAAGGTAAACATCTTGTGGCTGCTGGCCACCTGTTAGAAAACCTTGGGAGAAATGTAGCCTAAAACTCCTTCTGACATACCAGGATTCCACTATAACTTGCACCATTCTTCTGGAATTGAGAAATAACTGCTGAATAGTGACTGGGTGATATAAATTTTAGACATCCCTGAAGTGTCTCAATGCAATTAAAATAATCCCAAGAATATTGGCATAGGCTTACTAGGTTCTTTTTCCTTGGAAAGTTAACCTAAAATTATAAAGGTTTCTGGTGGGATAAAAAGACAATACTCACTGAAAAGAATCTTCTATAGAAAAACAAATCTCATTGGCACAAGTACTATCATTAACTAGGGGAAGTATTCTAGCTATGAAAATTTCATGTGAAGGAAGCTGAAAGTGTGTTTGCATACAAGTATAAAAGAGAGATTGGCTGGGTGCATATATGGAAGGCTCAGAAAGAGTAATTGGAAATGTGAATTTATCTGCTACTGATATCATTTTCTCTATCATTCTTCAAGCAAAATACAGTACATTCAGAATCCATTATGGAGAAGGGATTCTAACTGCTTTGTAACTGACTATATTAAACAGCAAATCCACAATATTAAATAGTAAATGTATTTTGATGACACAACTTCCAGAGATTATTTTACTTTTTGCTTATGTAAACTTATAAAGCACAGCCCAGGCCAATAGCTGAGGCAAGTTCAATCAATAGTGATCATTATCAAAACATCATAGCTAAGGTATTTCTAGGTTTTATTGATGGGATGGCATAATTATATTACTTTTTGGAATTTCAAAAGCCTTGGTAAAAATATTTCATTATTCTTTTCTTCTGGTATTTCTGATGGAATGAACAAACCTGTAAGATTGCTGATGAATTTACCAATAATCAGCGATTACTGTACCAGCCTACCATGATTCTGTGTCCCCTTCCACAGAAGATGCTTTAATTATACTGATTTCCCCTCTATACAAAGGAGTTCTTCTAGAGAAGTCACTTGTGCCCTTAAGCCTACAACCTATGTGTCAAGCAGATGTCAGCGTAAATTTACATCTTGGAACCGATATCTTATACTGCTGCTGGGTCAATCCTTTCTATGTGCCAATTCTCTGAAGGAATTTTCAGGAGTTCTGATCAAGTGGCATTACATCTAACTGCTGTACCCAACCTTTTTGTAACTCTTCTACCAGCTGACCTTATCCCACCCACCTTTAAACAAGTCAGGTTCTTCATCTCACCTTCTGTGGCACACACCACATTTCTAGCCCAAAGCTTTTCTTCATATTGTTCCTTTCTTACCTTTCTTATCTTTTCTTTCTTATCTTTTCACTGAAGTAATATATCAGCCATGCTCTAGTCCAAGCTCAAATTCACTCTTCCAAAATGGCTTAGCTGAAAACCCCAACCTTATCTGATCTCCTCTGAATTTCTAAAGAACACAGATCTTTATAAGATCTCTATACCAAACTTGCTTTAAACTATATTCCATCTCTTTGAATATTTCCATCTTTTCTCCCCAGGTATATTGTTTCTCTCTCTCTCTTTCTCTCTCTCTCTCTCTTTTGAGATTTATTTATTTATTTGTCAAAGAGAGAGCACAAGCAGGTTGAGTGGCAGGCAGAGGGAGAAGCAGGCTCCCCACTGAGCAAGGAGCCTATTAAGGAATTTGATCCCAAGATTCCCAGATCACAACCTGAGCCTACCTGCTTAACTGACTAAGCCACCCGGCATCCCTCCTCAGGTCTGTTGTGATCCTGAGGCAGAATGGGCTCACACTGTGTAATGCCTCTAAATAGCTCACTTCATCTAATACATTTACATCTCTAATTCTATAGTGGGTTTTCAGTATGGACAGAATGGGGGAGGAATGGGTATTCAACATGAAATTATGAATACTCTAGGGAACTGATTTTGCCAAACAATTAGAAGAGAATATATCTGTTTTTGATAATATCCCCCGAAAACTGAACTGTTCCATGTATTAATGGAACAGGAATTGCTTGGAATGGGCTTGCTTGGAATGGAGTAAGAGTTCAATAGGTGGCATTCTGAGTCATCTTTGACCTACTGATCACTGGGACCCCTCCTAATTAGAGACGGTCATCTGCTTAGAATGGATTGATATAAGCAGTTGGAATCAGAGAGATACAAATATGAGGCAGCAACCAACACCTCAGACAGACTTTGCCCTAAAATGAAAGAAATCTCCTTTCTTAGACTGTAAAACACCTGAAAAATAAAAATAGATACATGAGACAAAGGCCCTTTCCTGACTAAATTAGAAGAACTGATCGCCTCACATTCCTCAAAGTGAACTGTCACTAAGGTATAGAAACTAACATGACTCCTTTTTCTTTCATAAATATATATAGTTCTGAACAAGGTACTAATGTTTATTCTTTAATACAATATATAGTCATCAAATTTAGCAAGGAACACAAGTACCAGGGGTGCCTGTATGGCTCAGAGGGTTAAGCCTCTGCTTTCAGCTCAGGTCATGGTCTCAGGGTCCGGGGATCAAGCCCCCTCATTCAGCTCTCTGCTGAGCAGGGAACCTACTTCCCCCTCTCTCTCTGCCTGCTTCTCTGCCTACTTGTGATCTCTCTCTCTGTGTCAAATAAATAAATAAAATCTTAAAAAAAAAAAAAGAAGAAAAACAAGTATCAAAATCAACACATCTTAGAGTTTGCAAATAAAAATTCATTTATATATATATGTATATATGTGTGTGTGTGTGTTTCTGAACTTCCATCTTGCTTTGTTTGTTTTTTTTTTTTTTAAAGATTTTATTTATTTATATGACAGGCAGAGATCACAAGCAGGCAGAGAGGCAGGCAGAGAGAGAGGAGGAAGCAGGCTCCCTGCTGAGCAGAGATCCGGATGCAGGCCTCGATCCCAGGACCCTGAGATCATGACCTCAGCCGAAGGCAGCGGCTTAACCCACTGAGCCACCCAGGCTCCCCTCCATCTTGCTTTAAAAAATAAAAAAGAAAAAGAACAACACCTTTCTAGATCATGTGACCTCTTGGGTATGTATTCATGGTAATGAAGCCTGAAGCCTCCTCCTTTCAATGGGATGGCTGTTTGCTGCTGAATAAAGATTTTGTCAACTTAATTACCATTTGAAGATGCACTGATACTAAAATGGAGAGGATAAGGTGATATTGGTTAAATCTCCCTGAGCAGATTTTTTAAAACTTACTACTGCTAACACACAACTGTCTTGAACAGAAGCCAGACCCAGTTTAACTAATTTTACATTTGGGTATTAATAATGCATGATAAGCCATGTCTGATGTGACAAATTGCAATAACTATTAAGCCATTTGCCCATCCAATATATCTGATTAATCATGACATACCATGTGACAAAGACAAACCTCTCAATTTTTTAAAAGAAAGCTAAGTGAATTGAAAAATAGACTAAACTCAATATTTCTCATTGGTATTAATGAACTTGATTCCAGCTTCACGTATCGCCTGGGTAGGGAGAGCAGAACAAATCCCATTCCTTCCTCCTTTCAGTTCTCCTTTGTGCCCCGCTAGCTCCTGAGTGAAAAGCAATGCTATCTCACAATCGTGTTTGTGTTGAAGGCACTTTTCTCCATGAATGCAAGGAGCTGAAAAGATTGAGCCTAAAAGGTCCCAGAGGAAAAGCAAGTGTAACCTGTCAATGTTTTCACACTTAAGGCTATTTCTATGTTGGGTCTCACTAGCAGAACTCCACAGGAACAAATGGAGAACAAATCCTCATTCAAAAGGAGTGTCTGAAATGGTACCCAAGGTTTTCAAAAGTAAAGTGTCTAAATGTTCATGCTGTAGCAAGAGTAAATAGGCCTGACACAATCCCGGAAGTGTGACCTTTTCTTACCCTCTGCTGCCACTGCACTAGAATTTGCCACTGAAATATCTACACAGACCAGCACTTGAGGACACATGCCCACTTCTGTTCCCCAGTGTCTTCCTGAGCCTTATGTCTATACATATATTTTAAACAAAACAAAACACAACAAAATAAATAAACAAAAAGAACTGGGGCACCTGGGTGACTCAGCCAGTTAAGTGTCTGCCTTTGGCCTAAGTCATGATCCCAGGGTCCTAGGATTGAGTCCTGCATCAGGCTCCCACCTGGCAGGGAGTCTGCTTCTCCCTGTGCCTCTGTTCTTCCCTCCCATGCTCTGCTCCTCTCCTTCTCTCTCTCTGCATGCTCTCTCAAATGCTAAGGATTTAAAAAAAAAAAAAAGGTATATGCTACTTTCTTGTCTATTTAATATATCTAGGAGAGCTTAGCTCTTGGGACAGTGAAATTGCAATCAAAATGCACCCAGCAGGCTTCCCTGATTATATGTGAAATAGGTGGGAGAATATAAAATTTCCATGGGGCAAGTTTTGGAAACCCAAACATAATTAAAAAAAAAAATACCCACTCTGTATAACTTTGGACAAGGTTCTGATCCTCTTTGAGACTCATTTTTCACATATACAAAATAAAGATACTAAGAGTAGCACATATGTCATCAAGATTAGGAAGGGTTGTCACAAAGTAAAGGTTCATAAATATTTCCCATTACTAATACTATTGCAGTGAATAGACCCAAAGATGACCCCAGTGATCCCAGGCTACTGGTCTTCACAACTTCGTGTAACCCTCTTCCCCTGAGTTTGGGCAGGACCTTCTAACTTACAGAATATGGCAAAAGTAATAATACGTGACTCCTGAGATTCAGTTACATTATAAAGCAAAGGTGAAGAGAAAGGACACCTCTGTAATTATAATATATAAGAATCCGTTTAGGAGACTGATGCTAGAGGTCCTTCTTCTCGGCTTGATGAAGAAAGTGGTCATACTAGGAAAGCCCACATGGCCAGGAACTCCAGGCAGCCTCCTGGACCTGGAAGTACCTCCAGTCAAGAGTTAGCCAAAAGGCAGGGTGGCCCTCCATCATATAGTTGTAAGAAAATGAGTTTAGGTTAACATAAACCTAAACAAGCTTTCCCAAGTGAGCTTCTGGAAGAGCAGTCTACATGGTGTCATGATTTATATAGCCTGCTGAAATCCAAAGCAGGGGACCCATGCTCAATCTGGTGACCCACAGAACTTTGAGATGATAAATAGGTGTGGTCTTACATGGCTACATCTGTGGTAATTTATTATACATTGCAGTATAACTAATATAATTGTATATAGCCAAATGGTAGGTAACATAATGAACATGCTTCTTCAATGAATACAATATAGCTTAACATTTCTGAGACATAGGGGATGCCTGGGTGGCTCAGTTGGTTAAGCAGCTGCCTTCAGCTCAGGTTATGATCCCAGCATGCTGGGATCGAGTCCCACATCGGGCTCCTTGCTCAGCGGGAGCCTGCTTCTCTGTCTGCCTCTGCCTGCCAGTCTGTCTGCCTGTGCTCACTCTGACAAATAAATAAAACCTTTAAAAGAAAAAAATTTCTGAGACATCAAAATAGAGTTGGGGATAAAAATATATGTTTATAAAAAATAAAAAGTTAAAAAAAAAAATAGAGTTGAGGAATCTTAAATCTTAAACATTTCACAGAACATCCAGGTACAATAGATGGACCGTAGAGGGGATTATGTCTAACTTCTCTCTCCCTATCATTTTGCAGGAGAAACCACCAGACTCAAAACCGGTTTAATAACAGGCTCAAGGTCATGTAACCAGCTAATTGAGGAGCTGTAACTTGAACCCAAGTCTTTCAATCTAACATTTTATATCACTACACTCTCCAAAGCTATAATTGCCCATTTTGGTGACACTTTGTTGAATCCAAGTTCATAGCATTTAACTCAAACAAAGAGCAAATACCAGTGTTGACTAGATCTCAGATGATCACGTGACCATCTGACATCGGATGATCATAATCACCCAACTGCACCTGCAAGTCACTTGCTATCTTTCTAATACAGCTTGTTTTCAAGGTAATACTGGGTTGATGTGGTACCTGTCAAGCCCTACTATACAAGAAACACAGCAAATCTGGCAAATGCAGAGCAACCAAGGTCCTGTCAGAGTATAAAAGCATTGAGATAAAGGAGCGTAAGTTTCAGTTAATCCATGAAAATGTCACCATCCACTTGGGACCTTTGTCTGAAGGTTAAGTGTCACAGACTAAGTGTCAGATGGTGCCAGCAGCCAGAATGGTTGAATCAACCCTGGTGATAAGTAGGGTAACAGATGCTATAATCACATTGTCTGTACGCCCAAGCCAGAAGATGTGACCATATTAAAACCCAAATGTAACTCCAAAAAGCATATTTTGTTCCAGGTTTTATAGTGCTTGGTTAACCAGATATTCCCTATTACAATTAAAAATGTCTAATATCCTTCCATTTTCCCTTGATTGAAATCTTCCCAGACAAATAAGTTCTGGAGATGCGATATATAGAAATGTGCCTGTAGTTAGTATTATTGTACTGTATTGTGGATATTTGCTAACAAAGTACAACTTAAGTGTTCTCATCACACATACAAAAAAGTAACTATATGAGGTGATGCATGTGTAAATTAGCTTGATTGTGGTGAGTATATTACTATGTATATCTATATCAAAACATCAAGTAGCATTCCTTAAATTATATAATTTTTAATTATAAATTACATCTT
>NW_028133746.1:0-35853 GCF_964662115.1 Mustela nivalis | reverse complement strand
AAAAATTTCCCCTTTGAAACATCTTGCTTAATAAAAAAAAATAAGAAAAATACATGCATGGATCTAGGGAGAAGTCTTCTTTCTTTTTAGGAAAATGAAATATTTTAAATTGCATGCTAGGTACAGTTGGTCCTAATAAAATATAAACTAGATGGAAATTAACCTCTTTCTACTTTATGTTATAGCATTTATTTATTTACTCTTGGAGACCCAAAGTTTCTGAGTTTAGTATCCTTCTCTTAGTTACTATCAATTACTACCTTCTAGCCAGTAGACAAACAAACAAAAACCTAATAATGATATAAGAGTTTCTTCTTAGTGATGATTAGATTTGAGTAGTAAAACATTAAAAACTTGCAGCGTTTAGTACCCCTCAAAGAATAATTTAATTCTATACCTCATGAAGACGTTTTGGTTATAGGCTTATCTTGGTTCTTTATAAATCACAGAAATGTAGAGTTGGGCTTTGATAAGGAAATGGAATATTTGGAGAAGGGAGAAGAGAGTTTGTGTAGGAGGGCACAAAAGTAAGAAATGCCCAGTGCTATTTGGAGAATAGGGAATGAAGACTGAGGTGTCGGGATGGGGGGATGGGAAGAATGGAAGGAGAGGAGGCTGGAGTGAATTCTAGTTCAAAGAGATCAGAACCCAGAATGGCATGCTAATTTATAAAGTCAGTATCCAGTAAACATTGTTAGAGCAGCAAAAGGAGAAGGAGAAGAAAACTCACACAGTATATCTACTGGCAGAAGGATGCTAGGAGAAGACTTACATATATGAATTCATAAAATTCTTAGAACAATTTCATGAGATTGGTACTGTTTTCTCTATTATGTAGGTGAATACTCTGAGGATCACAGAAGTTTAATTTATCAAGCAGGATATAATCCCTTACTTCAAGAATCCTATAATCTCATCCAAGATTGTTTATCTAGGAAATGTTAATGCCAGCTGTCTGTGAGAGAAGTGCTGTTATAATTGCCCTTTTACAGAGGAGTAAATTGTGAGTCAGAGTGCTTAGGTAACCTGCCTAGTGTTACCCAGCTAAGTAATGGAGTAAGAATTGAAATCTAACAGCCTGACCCTAGATAGTCTGTTTTACACTCTGTTTCTTGATCCAGTGTTCTTTCCCGCTTTTTACCTTGCCCCTTGATAGAAGAGTAGGGAACCAAAAAATTGATCGGTTCTATTTTCTCTCTTAATATTTGAACTTCATCGTCTGGCCCAAACAGTGGCTCTCCCTCCATTAGTTTCTTTTTTTTTTTCATTTATTTATTTTCAGCATAACAGTATCATTATTTTTTCACCACACCCAGTGCTCCATGCAATCCGTGCCCTCTATAATACCCACCACCTGGTACCCTGACCTCCCACCCCCCCGTCACTTCAAACCCCTCACATTGTTTTTCAGAGTCCATAGTATCTCATGATTCACCTCCCCTTCCAATTTACCCCAACCCCCTTCTCTCTAACTCCCCATGTCCTCCATGCTTTTTGTTATGCTCCACAAATAAGTGAAACCATATGATAATTGACTCTCTCTGCTTGACTTATTTCACTCAGCATAATCTCTTCCAGTCCCATCCATGTTGCTACAAAAGTTGGGTATTCATCCTTTCTGATGGAGGCATAATACTCCATAGTGTATATGGACCACATCTTCCTTATCCATTCGTCTGTTGAAGGGCATCTTGTTTCTTTCCACAGTTTGGTGACCGTGACCATTGCTGCTATAAACACTGGGGTACAGATGGCCCTTCTTTTCACTACATCTGTATCTTTGGGGTAAATACCCAGGAGTGCAATTGCAGGGTCATAGGGAAGTTCTATTTTTAATTTCTTGAGGAATCTCCACACTGTTCTCCAAAGAGGCCTCCATTAGTTTCTTGTTCTGAAAATAGTTAAAATGACTTAAACAGTGAGATCCTAGGAATATTCTGTGTTCTAGACTTCGAGATATGATCCTTTGAGATTGTTGTCCTTTAGGGCTCCCCATGGGTAGAAGGCCTCTAAGTGTACTTCAAATCTTACTGTGCATAGATTTGTTTTTTTAGATTCATTCATTTATTCAGAGGACATCAGTTGAGCACCTACTGTATTCCAGTACCTATGCAAGGTGTAGGAGGTAGAGCTGTGAGCAGAAGGTACCTAGTACTCTCCTCCCTTTCCCACCGCTTTAGAGGTGTTTTCAGATGCTGAGTGCTGGACGAGAGGAGACCAGCACTGAAGGGCCTGACTGGTTCATAAATTTAACCAGCTGCCCATGACTGGGTGTATCCATGGCTACCTAGCTGACCTTTCAATCTCTTTGTAAATCTGTTTCAGCCAACATTGTACTTGGTGCTACTTCTTTCTTTTTCCTTGTTGGAGAACTTTGTGCTATTATCATTCAAATGTCATTTGTCTGTACTTTTTAGTCATCTTGAATCATTCTCTGTTGTTCAGTCTCTGGCTCCAGCCTTTCTTTTCAATAGACTTTTTTCAAAACAGTTGAAATCTGATAATTCTCTGTATTCTCGTCTTTCACTGTATTGAAATTTAAGATGACATGACCATTTTCACTTCATTAGGCATGTCTTTGTTGGTCAGAAGTAAATCTAGAGAAAAAAAATATTTATACTCTCTTTTGAGGGTCAAATTTTCAGTAAGTCAAACTAAAAGAAGAAGAAGAAGAAGAAGAGGAAGAAGAAGAAGAAGAAGAAGAAGAACAACAACAACAACAACAACAACAACAACAACAAGAAAAGAAAACATTGTCTGACACTTCCCAGAACTTTGAAATCATCCCAAAGTACTATATGTTACCTCAGTATCTGTTGTGTGTCTATTTTAAGAACAATTAGTCCATATTTTCTAGTCATCCAGGCATTCAGCAGCTAGCTCTCCCAGTGATGTTTTAATTTAGCTCTTTTTTAAATCCTCACCCATGCATCCTCTTCAGGGATTCGGCTCCTCTCTTGGAATCCCTTTTAAGATTTTTAGATCCTGTTGGCCCGCACGCTTCCTAGTAGGAGTCTTGGATCACAAGATGCTATTTCTGCTGCAGATTATATGTCATTCTTTCTAGAAAGAGCTTCACAGTAGTGAGAGAGATTCAAGAAACTGTTTCTTCTTTTTCTTCTCAGTATCTTTGTTTTTCAGTCATTACTTCTTCCCATTACTTTTTATTCTAACACTCTACCTTTTTCCTTTCTTTCTGCCTTTTCAAGATTATATCTCCCAGCTGTAGGAAACCCTTGTCCCTGAGAAGTTTGAGAGAGAGGAGGCATCCTTCCATTTCCCTCATCATCTTCTCTCACAAAAAGACAGCCTTTAAAATGTAGAAAGTAATACAACCATGAAAAGTGATTTATGGCCACCTCAGAATGGAATTCACACATGGCACGTTTCTCATGTTCTTAGAACATTTCCTCCCTTGTCCATGGCTCTCAGGTCTCCTGTTAAGATGTTGTCCTTTGGGCGCCTGGGTGGCTCAGTTGGTTAAGCAACTGCTTTCGGCTCAGGTCATGGTCCTGGAGTCCCAGGATCGAGTCCCGCATCGGGCTCCCAGCTCCATGGGGAGTCTGCTTCTCCCTCTGACCTTCTCGCCTCTCATGCTCTCTCTCACTGTCTCTCTCTCAAATAAATAAATAAAATCTTAAAAAAAAAAAAGATGTTGTCCTTTGGAGCTTTCTCTCAAAGCTTCCCTTCTAAACTATGTAGTCCATTATTTCTTTGTTATTGGTCTCCTCAATGTAGATAGGCTTCAGAGACTCTGGACTTAAAAACCAGATGAGGTGTTCTGTTCCCCTCATCACTCACCTTCTATTACCCAGCTGTTTGTTGGTATTTAATAACAATTCACACTAGCAAGCTTGGCCCCCTTTAGTAAATAAAGAGCCACACACCGACCTTTGATTTTTCCCAACTATTTCACCTATTTCTACCCCTTATCTGCAACTTCTTGTTATATTCATTCATCACTGTTTTTCTTTTTCATCGGGTGCTTATAAAAATAGTGATACCTAACATCATTACCAACCAGTGTCAGAAGCTGTGCTAATATTGTTGTTATTTTCTGGCACTGTTTTGTGTACATTTTATATATTAATCATGGAATCCACACAACTGCCCCTCTAACATTCACTCTGTTATTGTCCCTTCTTTACTGAGGAGAAAACCTGAAGCTTAGAGAGGTTAAGTAATGTAACCAAGGTCACAGAGCTCCTGGGACAGAGAGTAGGATTCTCTCCTAAGATTTTGGATCTTAACAATTGCCATGTGCCATCTTATAGTATAGTGTTCCAAAGTATTAGTATCTATTTAACCTTTCTTTAATATATATATAGATAGATAGATAGATAGATAGATAGATAGATTTGACAGGCAGAGATCTCAAGTAGGCAGAGACGCAGGCAGAGAGAGAGGAGGAAGCAGGCTCCCCACTGAGAAGAGAGCCTGATGCGGGGCTTGATCCCAGGACCCTGGGATCATGACCTGAGCCGAAGGCAGAGGCTTTAACCCACTGAGCCACCCAGGCATCCCTTTTTAATATTTCTTAATAACCTGGAAATAGTGTTTCATATCCAAGTAGAAAATCTTTTATAGGTTTATATAGCTTGGGTTTTCTCTACTGGCAGTCACTTTATGACCAATCTGAAAGAAAAGGAAAAAAATATAAGAAACTATTCCCAATATAAAATACAGAGCAAAGACAAAAACATTTCATTGGCTTTGATTTCCCTAGGATCCAACTTCAATGTAATTTACTTCTTGGTCAAGGAAATAAAATCTATTCAAACTTGACTTTTGCTTTTTTTATCTTGAATGAGAAAAAATAAGCAAAACTTTCCCACCTGGTAAAGTCTGAACACCTTTTTCTTTACCAGTTCCACAGTCTATGTAAGTGTTATTTGAGAAGGAACATTTAAATTAAATTAACTGTGCAGCCATTAGAATAAGCAAAATCATTTTGAAAGACTGTTAAATGTGTACTAATGACAAGTGTGAGTCCTTGAATTGTCCTATCATGTAGTACTGTGTAAAATATTCATGTTGCTGGAGAAAAATTTATAACATAATAAATAATACTTTGGCTCAAATTGTTATACTTTAATTAAGCTTGTTCTGTTGTTACTGAAATTGACTTCTTTGCTTGTGTTTCTAATTTTTCTTCTTTTTTTTTTCTTTTTTCCTTTTTTGCAAAAAAAAAAAAAAAAATAGCTCCTAGTCAGACTGTTACTCTGGTGACACAACCCGCAGTTACCAAGGAAACTGCCATCTCCAAACTAGAAATGCCATCTTCCTTGCTGTTGGAAGTACCTGCTCTGGCAGATTTCAACCGAGCTTGGACAGAACTTACCGACTGGCTGTCTCTGCTTGATCGAGTTATAAAATCACAGAGGGTGATGGTTGGTGATCTTGAAGACATCAACGAGATGATCATCAAGCAGAAGGTATGGAGGAAAAGATAAAACCTGGTTGAGATTTTTCATTAAAGTCAAGATCACTCACATGTCAGTTCACTCTTTCTAGACATATTCCCACCAGTTTTTAGGCAGCTTTTCTCTGTCAGCAACATACTATCTCTACTCTGTATAGCCTAAATATGATCAAGAAAAAAAATCATACAATTATCTAAAACCCATACATTAAAACAGAATGATACAAGGAAAAAACCATAAACCTTGCAATTATAGTTGGCTTAATTAAATCAGTAAACAACCAGTATTTAAAAAATCTATTTAATATCAAATAAGTAGTTCAACTGAGCTGTTTACATTTAAACTGTTTGTTTTGGCAGCCTGCAGCCACAATATATTACAGAATGAAATATAATAATCTGGGAATTGGTTATTCACTCTTCTGAGTTGTCTGTGCCAATTTTCCTCCTACAATGATGAATATCATTGAAAGTTAGCTGTAAATTTTTAGAAAAGAAAAGTACCAAACATATTTTTAAATACCTTAAATGTTAATATTGGTATTTATGCAATGCATCAGTCAAATAAACATGATTTTAATATAAAGATTGCATTCATCAGCCTCTTGGAATCCATTCCGTAAAACCATGATATCAGTTAGAAACAGGAATACATTGATATAAATCTGGTTGACCTAGCTAAAATGAATACACTGTGTTTCTTTTATATTTCTGGATAAATAAGAAAAATAGTTCTTTGAAATATTTATGTGCTGTAGTTATTTCACTGGTAAATGATTTTCAAATCCTTTCTAGAGGTAATAAATTGCATTGAAGGGATTTAGTTGTTACAGAAATACTTTTTGAAAAAGCGGGAAGTAAGGCAGACAGATTCCTTTGTAAAATGAACTTTAGCAATTCAGTAGGAATAAAAATAAGTGGTTAGTAAGCAATCTGCATTTAAAGCACCTTGATTTGAGACTCAGGAGATATGAATTAAGTGTTCTTTGTCATTTGTAAATGACAGGATTGTGGTCAAATCTTGGTTTCCTTTTCTGGGCACAGGATACACAGGTTCACATTCATATTCATCACATAGTGATGGACATGCCTGTATATAAAGATATGTAACTTTCATATAAACATGTATAATTTGTTTCACTGCTCCTTTAGAACAAGTATTAGTAGGTACATCCTTCAGCACAAGCCATTGAGATGCCATACTCCTAATAAGTAGCAGAGAAAATATTCAAATCCAAATGTTTGGTTTCTAAGCCTAAGTATTCTTACTACATATATGGTTGCCAGTATTAATGTAAATGTGGCTACCATTTGGTGATATATATGTTTTTATATATACAGTCTGTGCCAGACACAGTGCTAAGTATTTACAGTTTCACTGTGCTGATACATGCAGAAATAAGAGATTATGTTCTTACACAGTTTCATATCAAGTTATACTAATACTTCCAAGACTACTACTAGCCAGAGAAAACAATATGTTGCAGTACTTAAAGCAAGGACTTTGGAGTTAGATGGCCTGGGTTCAAAGCTTGGCTCATTTCCTAAAGTTGGAGACCTTTGGCATGTTAGTCAATCTCCCTGAACCACAATGTGAATGATGATACCATCTTTGCCTTGTAGGTTGTTAAGAGGATTACATTAGGTAGTATATGCAAAATGCTTTCACATTTGTTTTGCTTACTAAAAAGTTACTTAGCTAATGTTAGTAATTAATATTAGATTTTAAATCTGCTTCCTCACAGCATTTGTAGCACGTAAATTCTTTGTCATATAATAATATTGCATGAAAATAAGAGTTTGTTTCCACATCTACACCCCATTCTGCTACTGGCATTATGGCCTCTTGTAAAAGCCACTGGGTATTAGAAGGGGAGAAGAAATCTACACTCCTTTGTGATCCTAACCTTTAGGATCTACTTTAGAATCTATCTGCTCAGTAGCATTCAGAAAAATAAGATTGTCTTTTTCCAAAATGACCACTAATTTGATGCCTCTTCAAAATGATAGTCTTAAAGACAGATACAAAATTAATTCAGAGGAGAAGTTCAAGTGCCTAGGGTCACAGGGTCAAGTGCCTAGGGTCACAGGGTCACAGAAAGCCAGGATTTTTCAAATGCTATATATATATGTATATATATATGGCATTGTATTATATTGTATGCTTCCCACCCTGTGTTGCTTACTGAAAACAAGTAAGCAAGAGAATCAATAAGTCTATTTCATATATATATATATAAATATTTCACATATATATGATACATATATTTCATATATATAGATAAGTCTATTCATATATATAAATGTGTGTATCATAGATATACATATAATTTTTTAATTTTTAATTTTATATATTTTAAATGTTGTATAATGAGATTGAGTTAGTATATCATATTCATATACAGAGATATGCATATAAGTATTATATATAAAATTTCTCTTTTCTTGCTGAATAATGGAATGCTTTCCTTGCTTTTTCCCCTCATATTAAAAAAATGAGTTATAAAGACATTGTAAGTTCTTGACTTTTAGAGCTTTCTATCACTAAATGGTCAGTCAAATGACCATAAATAAACATTAAAATAAATAAATAAGTAAATAAATAAATAGTAAGTAAATAAATTAAATAAATAAACATTAAACAAGTGTGAGGACAAAAAAGAGATTAGTTTGGGGATGTATTTATTACAATATCAGGGAATAAACATTTTTCTCTATGTGAACTTTTAAACAAAACAATCCTAACTTTAATAGTTGAAGTGTGAGAAATGAGGTAATATTTCATAAGGACTAAACTGCAAAACACTATCAGTGACTATTTATTTATATGTTCATTTAACAAATTTTTATTGAGCTACTACTAAGTGCCTGGTAACTTCAGACTTGGATAAGATAGCAATGCATAGATTAAAGCAGGTGAAGGAAAAAAGAGCAATAACAACACTAATAGAAATAAATTACAGGATAATACCTAGCACATGTTTAAAACTAATTAAATGCTAGTCACTTTTAAGTACTTCACATGCATTACTTAATGCTCACTACACTGTGAGACTGATACTAAAGCACAGTGATTTTAAATAATCTGCCCAAGTTCAAGTAGTAAAGAGACAATAGTGGAATTTGAACTCATACAGTCTGATTCTAGGGTCCCCACTACAGGTTTCTCCCTCCCTGGACATGTTTAGGGGATGCTCTGGGGTCTTACTTCAGGAAGAGGGCACCTGACTAAGCCAGGGAAGAATATGGAGGTCAGGAAAAATTTCTTGAAGAAGCTAAAACTTAAGCCACATATTAAAGAACAAGTTGGAAATAATCAGGTAGATAAAACAGAAGGGTGATTCTGGCAGAAGAAACAAACTCTACTTTTTGCTGAGGTGGAAAACAATGTAGTGTGTTACATCAATTGTGATTCCATATGGCTGAAATTAAGGGGGTGAGGAAGAAATTGATGAAGTTGGGTAGAGAGGGATGGGGCTACGAAATGGAGATCTTTCCTTGCTAGAACAAGGAGTTTTGATTATGGTCTGCAGGCAGTGGCAATGCTTGAAGTATTTTAAACAAAAAGGTAAAATCATCAGATGTAGTTTGTTGACTATCAATAGGGTTTTCTGGATGTAAGCAACAGAAAACATCCTCTGATTAAATCAGAAGGTGAATGCACTGGAACTGGAATGAAGGCAGTGGGAAAGGTTTAGAAAAAGAAAAGTTGCCCGAGCACATCTAGGCATCTGGTTCATAATACCTACTCCGGGCTGTCTTTACGATCCTCTTTTTTCTGCATACTGTTTAACTGTTCAGAATACAAAGTCCTGGAAGAGGGAGTCCAGTTGACTTTGCTTGGGTCACACACCCATCTCTTAGCTAGAGGAGAGCAGAGAACTTTGCTTTAAAACCATCTCCTTCCAAAACCCCTCACAGTGAGGGAGGGGTTGTTCCCCTCCAAAGAAATTGGGGATCTGTTGAAAATAGAAAGTGGAAAAGATGCTGAGCAGCCAATAAGCAATAAATATCCCTGAGCTCAGGCAAGAATATGTAGAACAGGTTGGAAGATGGCACAAGTAAAGGGGATTTGTAGTAAGTGATGATGGGATCTAAGCAGTATGTTTATCTATTTCGCCTTTGCTACAGGGACACCTGAAATAAAGATCATTTATGCCTCAGGACCTTAAATTTAAGTTTGACCCTTGCACATACCGGTTCTCAATAAATTTTGATTGCTTGATGGATAATGTGAGTGAAATGTGAAACAATAGCTTTATTTTTAATAGAGATTGAAATTTGGGATTTTAATTGTAGCTACGAAGCATCATAAGTTAGGTAAGAAGTTGTAATAACATTTTTTAGATGGAGAGTAATTGAATTATTCTTCCCAGTAAGGGAAGAAGGATCAGATATTTGAATAAGTGAACTCTTTATAATTCTAGACCTGGAATTCAAAATCATATATTTGATATTAAGCTTCTTTTTTTTAAATTTTTTTAATTTATTTTCAGTGTAACAGTATTCATTGTTTTTGCAGCACACCCAGTGCTCCATGCAATCCGTGCCCTCTATAATACCCACCACCTGGTACCTCAGCCTCCCAACCCTGCCACTTCAAACCCCTCAGATTGTTTTTCAGAGTCCATAGTCTCTCGTGATTCACCTCCCCTTCCAATTTACCCCAACTCCCTTCTCTCTAACACTCCTTGTCCTCCATGATATTTGTTATGCTCCACAAATAAGTGAAACCATATGATAATTGAGTCTCTCTGCTTGACTTATTTCACTCAGCATAATCTCTTCCAGTTCCGTCTATGTTGCTACAAAAGTTGGGTATTTATCCTTTCTGATGGAGGCATAATACTCCATAGTGTATATGGACCACATCTTCCTTATCCATTTGTCCGTTGAAGGGCATCTTGGTTCTTTCCACAGTTTGGCGACCGTGGCCATTGCTGCTATAAACATTGGGGTACAGATGGCCCTTCTTTTCACTACATCTGTATCTTTGGGGTAAATACCCAGTCGTGCAATTGCAGGGTCATAGGGAAGCTCTATTTTTAATTTCTTGAAGAATCTCCACTTTGTTCTCCAAAGTGGCTGCATCAACTTGCATTCCCACCAACAGTGTAAGAGGGTTCCCCTTTCTCCACATTCCCTCTAACACATGTTGTTTCCTGTCTTGCTAATTTTGGCCATTCTTAGTGGCATAAGGTGATATTAAGCTTCTGTTTTCCTTTCACTTAAGTTGTTTATGTTCTTAGTTTGGAAAACTAGGCTGCCACTATTTTGAAATAAAAGTAATGTTTACTAAAAAAAAGTCATTTTTACTAAGTGAATTATATTAATCAAAAAAATAGAAATTAAAATGACAAGTATAAATTGTTTAAAGTTTATAAAATACAGCCATTTAAAAAATTAAGTAACTTGGGGAGGAGTCAAGATGGCAGAGAAGTAGCAGGCTGAGACTACTTCAGCTAGCTGGACATCAGCTAGATAGCTTATCTAAAAATTGCAAACACCTGCAAATCCATCAGCAGATCGAAGAGAAGAAGAAAAGCAATTCTGGAAACAGAAAAACAACCACTTTCTGAAAGGTAGGACCAGCGGAGAAGTGAATCCAAAGCGACGGGAAGATAGACCCCGGGGGGAGGGGCCGGCTCCCAGCAAGCGGCGCACAAAACCAGGACTTTTAAAAGTCTGTTCCACTGAGGGACATCGCTCCAGAGGCTAAACCAGAGTGAAGCCCACGCGGGGTCAGCGTGGCCTCAGGTCCCACAGGGTCACAGAAGGATTGGGGGTGTCTGAGTGTCGCAGAGCTTGCGGGTATTGGAACGGGAAAGCCGGCTATAGAGACAGAGCCGACAGTGAGCTCACAGCTCGGGGTGACCTTGAACCGGTCACAGGCTCGGTGAGCTCGGAGCGCGGCCGGAGGTCAGGCAGACGGGAGTAACTGGGCGCTGTTCTCTGAGGGCGCACTGAGGAGTGGGGCCCTGGGCTCTCGGCTCCTCTGGGCCAGAGACCAGGAGGCTGCCATTTGTATTCCCATCCTCCGGAACTCTACGGAAAGCGCTCAGGGAACAAAAGCTCCTGAAAGCAAACCCAAGCGGATTACTCAGCCCGGCCCCTGGTAAGGGTGGTGCAATTCCTCCTGGGGCAAAGACACTTGAGAATCACTACACCAGGCCCCTCCCCCAGAAGATCAACAAGAAATCCAGCCAAGACCAAGTTCACCTACCAAGGAGTGCAGTTTCAATACCAAAGAGAGCAGCAGAATTCCAGAGGAGGAGAAAGCAAAGCATGGACTCATGGCTTTCTCCCTGTGATTTTTTTTAGTCTTGCAGTTAATTTAATTTTTTTCTTTTTCATTTTCTGTTTTTTTTCTCACCTTCTGGTAAATTTTTTTTAAACTTTTACCTTTTTCTTTTTTAACGTTTTTAACTAGTTTATCTAATATATATAGTTTTTCATATTTATATTTTTCTTTATTCGTTTTCTTTTTTTAAAATTCTTTTCTTTTCTTTTCTTTCCTTTTTTTCTTTTTTTTTCTTTCTCCCTTTTTGAACCTCTTTTTATTCCCTTTCTCCCCCCTCACGATTTGGGATCTCTTCTGATTTGGTTGAAGCATATTTTCCTGGGGTTGTTGCCACCCTTTTAGTATTTTACTTGCTCCTTCATATACTCTTATCTGGATAAAATGACAAGACAGAAAAATTCACTCCAAAAAAAAAAGAACAAGAGGCAGTACCGAAGGCTAGGGACCTAATCAATACAGACATTGGTAATATGTCAGATCTAGAGTTCAGAATGACAATGCTCAAGGTTCTAGCCGGGCTCGAAAAAGGCATGGAAGATATTAGAGAAACCCTCTCGAGAGATATAAAAGCCCTTTCTGGAGAAATAAAAGAACTAAAATCTAACCAAGTTGAAATCAAAAAAGCTATTAATGAGGTGAAATCAAAAATGGAGGCTCTCACTGCTAGGATAAATGAGGCAGAAGAAAGAATTAGTGATATAGAAGACCAAATGACAGAGAATAAAGAAGCTGAGCAAAAGAGGGACAAAGAGCTACTGGACCACGAGGGGAGAATTCGAGAGATAAGTGACACCATAAGACGAAACAACATTAGAATAATTGGGATTCCAGAAGAAGAAGAAAGAGAGAGGGGTGCAGAAGTTATACTGGAGAGAATTATTGGGGAGAATTGCCAATATGGCAAATGGAACGAGCATCAAAATTCAGGAGGTTCAGAGAATGCCCCTCAAAATCAATAAGAATAGGCCCACACCCCATCACCTAATAGTAAAATTTACAAGTCTCGGTGACAAAGAGAAAATCCTGAAAGCAGCCCGGGAAAAGAAGTCTGTAACATACAATGGTAAAAATATTAGATTGGCAGCTGACTTATCCACAGAGACCTGGCAGGCCAGAAAGAGCTGGCCTGATATTTTCAGAGCACTAAACGAGAAAAACATGCAGCCAAGAATACTATATCCAGCTAGGCTATCATTGAAAAGAGAAGGAGAGATTAAAAGCTTCCAGGACAAACAAAAACTGAAAGAATTTGCAAACACCAAACCAGCTCTACAGGAAATCTTGAAAGGGGTCCTCTAAGCAAAGAGAGAGCCTACAAGTGGTAGATCAGAAAGGAACAGAGACCATATACAGTAACAGTCACCTTACAGGCAATACAATGGCACTAAATTCATATCTCTCAATAGTTACCCTGAATGTTAATGGGCTAAATGCCCCTGTCAAAAGACACAAGGTATCAGAATGGATAAAAAAACAAAATCCATCTATATGTTGCCTCCAAGAAACTCATTTTAAGCCCGAAGACACCTCCAGATTTAAAGTGAGGGGGTGGAAAAGAATCTACCATTCTAATGGACATCAGAAGAAAGCAGGAGTGGCAATCCTTATATCAGATCAATTAGATTTTAAGCCAAAGACTATAATAAGAAATGAGGAAGGACATATATCATACTCAAAGGGTCTGCCCAACAAGAAGATCTAACAATTTTCAATATCTTGCCCCCAACGTGGGAGCAGCCAACTATATAAACCAATTAATAACAAAATCAAAGAAACACATCAACAATAATACAATAATAGTAGGGGACATTAACACCCCCCTCACTGAAATGGGCAGATCATCCAAGCAAAAGATCAGCAAGGAAATAAAGGCCTTAAACGACACACTGGACCAGATGGACATCACAGATATATTCAGAATATTTCATCCCAAAGCAACAGAATACACATTCTTCTCTAGTGCACATGGAACATTCTCCAGAATAGATCACATCCTCGGTCCTAAATCAGGACTCAACCAGTACCAAAAGATTGGGATCATTCCCTGCATATTTTCACACCAAAATGCTCTAAAGCTAGAACTCAACCACAAAAGGAAGTTTGGAAAGAACCCAAATACATGGAGACTAAAGAGCATCCTTCTAAAGAATGAATGGGTCAACCGGGAAATTAAAGAAGAATTGAAAAAAATCATGGAAACAAATGATAATGAAAATACAATGGTTCAAAATCTGTGGACACAACAAAGGCAGTCCTAAGAGGAAAATATATAGTGGTACAAGCCTTTCTCAAGAAACAAGAAAGGTCTCAGGTACACAACCTAACCCTACACCTAAAGGAGCTGGAGAAAGAACAAGAAAGAAACCCTAAGCCCAGCAGGAGAAGAGAAATCATAAAGATCAGAGCAGAAATCAATGAAATAGAAACCAAAAACAATAGAACAAATCAATGAAACTAGGAGCTGGTTCTTTGAAAGAATTAATAAAATTGATAAACCCCTGGCCCGACTTATCAAAAAGAAAAGAGAAAGGACCCGAATAAATAAAATCATGAATGAAAGAGGAGAGATCACAACTAACACCAAAGAAATACAAACTATTATAAGAACATACTATGAGCAACTCTACGCCAATACATTTGACAATCTGGAAGAAATGGATGCATTCCTAGAAACATATAAACTACCACAACTGAACCAGGAAGAAATAGAAAGCCTGAACAAACCCATAACCAGTAAGGAGATTGAAACAGTCATTAAAAATCTCCAAACAAACAAAAGCCCAGGGCCAGACGGCTTCCCGGGGGAATTCTACCAAACATTTAAAGAAGAACTAATTCCTATTCTCCTGAAACTGTTCCAAAAAATAAAAATGGAAGGAAAAATTCCAAACTCATTTTATGAGGCCAGCATCACCTTGATCCCAAAACCAGACAAGGATCCCACCAAAAAAGAGAGCTATAGACCAATATCCTTGATGAACACACATGCGAATATACTCAACTAAATACTAGCTAATAGGATTCAACAGTACATTAAAAGGATTATTCACCACGATCAAGTGGGATTTATTCCAGGGCTGCAAGGTTGGTTCAACATCCGCAAATCAGTCAATGTGATACAATACATCAATAAAAGAAAGAACAAGAACCATATGATACTCTCAATAGATGCTGAAAAAGCATTTGACAAAGTACAGTATCCCTTCCTGATCAAAACTCTTCAAAGTGTAGGGATAGAGGGCACATACCTCAATATCATCAAAGCCATCTATGAAAAACCCACCACAAATATCATTCTCAGTGGAGAAAAACTGAAAGCTTTTCCGCTAAGGTCAGGAACACGGCAGGGATGTCCATTATCACCACTGCTATTCAACATAGTACTAGAGGTCCTAGCCTCAGCAATCAAACAACAAAAGGAAATTAAAGGCATCCAAATCACCAAAGAAGAAGTCAAATTATCCCTCTTCGCAGATGATATGATACTATATGTGGAAAACCCAAAAGTCTCCACTCCAAAACTGCTAGAACTTATACAGGAATTCAGTAAAGTGTCAGGATATAAAATCAATGCACAGAAATCAGTTGCATTTCTTTACACCAACAACAAGACAGAAGAAAGAGAAATTAAGGAGTCAATCCCATTTACAATTGCACCCCAAAACATAAGATACCTAGGAATAAACCTAACCAAAGAGGCACAGAATCTATATTCAGAAAACTATAAAGTACTCATGAAAGAAATTGAGGAAGACACAGAGAAATGGAAAAATGTTCCATGCTCCTGGATTGGAAGAATAATTATTGTGAAAATGTCTATGCTTCCTAAAGCAATCTACACATTTAATGCAATTCCTATCAAAGTACCATCCATCTTTTTCAAAGAAATGGAACAAATAATTCTAAAATTTATATGGAACCAGAAAAGACCTCGAATAGCCAAAGGGATATTGAAAAAGAAAGCCAAAGTTGGTGGCATCACAATTCCGGATTTCAAGCTCTATTACAAAGCTGTCATCATCAAGACAGCATGGTATTGGCATAAAAACAGACACATAGATCAATGGAACAGAATAGAGAGCCCAGAAATAGACCTTCAACTCTACAGTCAACTAATCTTCGACAAAGCAGGAAAGACTGTCCAATGGAAAAAAGAGAGCCGCTTCAATAAATGGTGCTGGGAAAATTGGACAGCCACATGCAGAAAAATGAAATTGGACCACTTCCTTACACCACACACGAAAATAGACTCAAAATGGATGAAGGACCTCAATGTGCGAAAGGAATCCATCAAAATCCTTGAGGAGAACACAGGCAGCAACCTATTTGACCTCAGCTGCAGCAACATCTTCCTAGGAACAACGCCAAAGGCAAGGGAAGCAAGGGCAAAATTGAACTATTGGGATTTCATCAAGATCAAAAGCTTCTGCACAGCAAAGGAAACAGTTAACAAAATCAAAAGACAACTGACAGAATGGGAGAAGATATTTGCAAACGACATATCAGATAAAGGACTAGTGTCCAGAGTCTATAAAGAACTCAGCAAACTCAACACCCAAAGAACAAATATTCCAATCAAGAAATGGGCAGAGGACATGAACAGACATTTCTGCAAAGAAGACATCCAGATGGCCAACAGACACATGAAAAAGTGCTCCATATCACTCGGCATCAGGGAAATACAAATCAAAACCACAATGAGATATCACCTCACACCAGTCAGAATGGCTCAAATCAACAAGTCAGGAAATGACAGATGCTGGCGAGGATTCGGAGAAAGGGGAACCCTCCTACACTGTTGGTGGGAATGCAAGCTGGTGCAGCCACTCTGGAAAACAGCATGGAGGTTCCTCAAAATGTTGAAAATAGAACTGCCCTATGACCCAGCAATTGCACTACTGGGTATTTACCCTAAAGATACACACGTAGTGATCCAAAGGAGCACGTGCACCCGAATGTTTATAGCAGCAATGTCCACAATAGCCAAACTATGGAAAGAACCTGGATGTCCATCAACAGATGAATGGATCAAGAAGATGTGGTATATATACACAATGGAATACTATGCAGCCATCAAAAGAAATGAAATCTTGCCATTTGCGACAACATGGATGGAACTAGGGCGTATCATGCTTAGCGAAATGAGTCAGAGAAAGACAACTATCATATGATCTCCCTGATATGAGGAAGTGGTGATGCAACATGGGGGCTTAAGTGGGTAGGAGAAGAATCAATGTAACAAGATGGGATTGGGAGGGAGACAAACCATAAGTGACTCTTAATCTCACAAAACAAACTGAGGGTTGCTGGGGGGATGGGGGTTGGGAGAAGTGGGTGGGATTATGGACATTGGGGAGGGTATGTGCTTTGGTGGGTGCTGTGAAGTGTGTAAACCTGGTGATTCACAGACCTGTACCCCTGGGGATAAAAATATATGTTTATAAAAAATTAAAAATTAAAAAAACCTCCCAGTATATATAAAAAAAATTAAGTAACTTAACTGCTTAACTTTAGAGAGTAAAAAAATATACCATTATGTTGTAGAGGAATTGGGATGCAAATTATGCAAATTAAACCTTTAAAAGTGAAACATACATGAAGCTCCAAGTTGATTTCCTAACATTGTGAATTAATAACAGAGTGTGATTTGTAATTTATAGTTTCATATCAAAAAAGTCTGATTTTTAAAAATGCTCTTTTTATTTCATCATATGTTTAAGTAAAATTGAAACAAAATTGTTTTGACAATTATTCAGTTTTCTTTTACTGATATAATCTATCCAATGAAGGGAAAATATGTCTATAGTTTTTCACTGAATATATGACCATTTGGGAAAGGAAGGAAGGAAAGACAATGGAAGAGGGGAAGAGAGGAGGGAAAGAGGGAAGGAAGGAGAGAAAATTAGAGAGGAAGAAAGAGAGAGGGAGGACAGGAGAAATGGAAGAAGGGCGGGAAGGTTGGCGGGAGAGAGAGGTTGGGGAGATAAGTAAGGTGGATGGCAAATTTGAGGAGAGCTTTGGGGCAGTCACCAATTGTGTTGCTATCAACAGAAAAGATTTAGACAGCCACATGATATCATTATTTTTTTATACAGCTGGTATCTGATTGCCTGTGCTAAGTAAATTATAGTCTTTTTTCAAGTCATTTTGGCCAGGTGTTCAGGGTAATTCATGACTAAATCTAAACCATGGGCCCTGTATTGAGTAAAGAATTGAATTGGTGAAGGAGTTTTATCCTGTAATAAGACCTCTCCAGGTTAGGGTTGAGAAAAATTGGCCAATCTGGACAAGATGATAATAGCATTGTTCAAGATTCATTTTTAACTACACATTACATCTCTACCTGGGAGATTTCATTATCCAAAAATTGAATAAGCAGTTTCAGTACATACAGTCTATATTTATATGGAAAATAATTACTTGGATGTGTTTAATTTTTTATTGTTAAGGTCAAAGCCTTTAATAAAAGTTTCATGATTTTTTTTTGAACTCTGGCTGTATCGACAGAAAGAGCAATTGAATGGGTTTAGAATTACTCTGATTATAACTTTCAATGAGAATTTCAGGCACAATCTTAGGACAAAAAAAAAAAAAAAAAAAAAACTTGTCTAGCATGGACCTAGAAGGATTGGTGAAACAGTGTTGGGGGAAAAAAGGCATTGTTTAAACTAAAAACAAAACAAAACAGAACATTTCTTGCTGTTATTCTGCTGTCATGAGCATAGCAGCAAAATGAATATTGCAAATAGTTTCCCTTATTCAACAAATGAGAAAAGCTACAGATAATACAGGTAATTGGTGTAGGGTGATTTAGTGAATGTAATTGCCCTAATGTATATCATTACATTAACGAATGTTTCTTACTTCTTTTTCTTTTTCTATGATGCCCTATCTCTTAAGCATCTCCTCATTTCTCCATCAAAATTAAAATAAGTTATGCACAGTTTTTTTCCATGGGTATCCAACAGACCTCACAAGTTGTAGGACAGTCATCTTAGGGTTATGAGATTGATTATTCTGGTTTTTTTTTCTTTTAACAACCATCCAGCCCTTGACATCTCATCTTCGTACTTCTGTACAACCTTGCATAAGAAACACACTCCAGAGGGTGTCGTCTTTCCACATATAGAAGGTGTGTGTTATATTCTATGATGAATAATGTTATAATATGTTTGGCTGAGGATATTTGCAAACTTGGTACTGCAATTATCTTCTGACAAATGTATATGTCTCCTGTAGAAAGTTTATAACTGTGTAAATCACTGCTCCACATACATACAGTTTTCTCTCCCTACCTAATGAGAGACAAATTCACTTTTATCTTCACGGAAGGATCTAAGGATAAGTCACTGTCCACAATTTGATTTAGATTATACTCTGGTCATGACAAAATAAACTCCTCTAAAGATGAAGGTCATAGAGTTGCAAACACAAAAATATCCTATTCTCGAAGTGTCATAACCTTTTTATGAAAAGTGATACCATACACTTTTTGGCTTAAAGATAAACATAAGTTTTACTAATCTATATATTTCAAAGTCTGTGAATGGAAATGCATATCTTAAATACATTTCCATTCAGTTCACTATAAAATTTTCTGTCAAAACCTTATCAAGTAAAACTGAACCATGATATTTACATGAATTCTGATTAAAGCCAGTATACTGTGTTTTCACTAAAATACCAGTGGGATTCTGATAAGGAAATTTATGTTTGTCATTGTTTTTAAATAGTGAATTCTACTTCAAAATTTCCTTGCTTGATTATAAATAAATCCTTTACATGAAATGGCTTTTATTATTTTTATAAAAATACCTAAAATATGTGATCTTCTCTGTCTTATTAGAAAACAATATAACTAATATAACTAAATCAATGTCTTTTCATCTTTTTTGAAAACTATATAATGCTATTATACTCTGAATGTTATTATCTGCTTTGGGAGCTTTTCATTTCACGATGATTTTTGGTCCTTGAAGTCTATAATTACAGTTGTAGTGTGCAATACTATAAGTTCCTCCTACTGTTGCACTTAATGTTAGGGTAATGGTAGGTAAAGTTAATGCTAGGTGCATGATTCTTTGTTCATTCATTCCTCAGTTCAACAAATTGTCTTTGAAAACCCATGTTGCAAGGCATGCTAAAGACAGGCAAGGGACTATTAGGAAATGATGTTGGAAAGAGATAATGGAGTAGGAGTTCAGATTTGAATTTGATTTCCCGTGTGTGTTAGTGAATAATTGAGATTAAGATAAAACAATATTCACACATAACTACTAGTGTATATATGTATATATATGCAGAGAGTTGGTTTAGGGGAGAAAGGGATTCAGGGGAATGCACAATATAGTATAGTATATACTATAAGTGTATATATGTATATAAACATACATATGAGATAAATTTTTTTAGGAGTTTGCAATGAAAATAAATACTATGAATATATTTTATCTCTCAAATGCCTGCTCTGAGACCCGAGTTACAATGTCATTCAGATTCATTAGAGATATAGTGACTAACTTTAAAGGACTTTTGGTTACACCTAAGTTTTCATTCATCTGTTATTTATTGAACACTTGCTGGTGAAGGATATCAGTGTTATCTGTTCCTGGGGATTAAAAAGAATAGGCAGAGAGAAGAGGATGGTGGTGAAGTAGGAGGACCTTAGGCTTGTCTCATCCCATGAACACCACTAGATAACTATTGAATCATCCTAAATACCCCCAGAAATCAACCTGACAAAACAAAATCCACAACTAAAGCGAGAAGAGTTCACATAGAGGAAGGTAGAAGGTGCAGAGAGTTGGTTTAGGGGAGAAAGGGATTCAGGGGAATGCACAAGGAGAATGTTTCCCCATAGCCACTGGCTTTGAAAGTGAGAGGGGCTGGATTCCCTGAGTTCTTGCAGCCAGTGGGACTTAAAGTCTAGAGTTTTAAAGGTCAGGGGGCTTGGCTGGGATAGAACCTTGAAGGCACTGTGCTACTCCTGGAGAGAAGTTAGGCAAACAGCAAGGATGCACACAGCATGGAAACAAGATCCAAAGAGTGGCTGGGGCACACAGCAGGGAGATTATTCACTCTTCTTGAAGACTGTTGCTGAGAGGCAGAATTCTTGGAGGTGCCTCTCCTGGAACAAACGAGCTGGCCAGTGCCATTTTCTTCCTTATCCCCTCAGTGTAAACACAGACTTACCTGCTGGAAGCAGCAAAATGCAGACAATGGCTACAAAATCGCTTAGGCTAAGTTCCACCCCCCTGCTCTATGGTAGAACAGCCCTACCCAGCCACACTAGCCTCAGTTTCAGAGTGGTGGGTCCCTCCCCCAGAAGACCAACACAAACCCCTGCCCACACCACATCTCCCAGAGAGTTTTGCAAGGTCTCAGTTTTGGTGGAGGTGGTGACAGGTCTCATTTCACAAACAGACCAGAGCATATCTAGTTAAAACTTACCACATTTAGGCTAGGGAACAAACACAGGAGCTGGGTCTTTGAAAAAAAATAATAAAATTGATAAAGCTCTAGCAGATTTATCAAAAAGTAAAGAGAAAGGACCCAAATGAAATGACAAATGAGAGAGGAGAAATAACCAACACCACAGAAATACAAATAATTATAAGAGAATATTATGAAAAACTGTATGTCACCAAGTGGAACAACCTGGAAGAAATGGATAAATTCCTACAAACATGTAAATTATCAAAACCGAAACAGGAAGAAATAGAAAACTTGAACAGAGTGGTAACAAGCAAAGAAATTGATTCAGTAATCAGAAAGCTCCAACAAACAAGAGTCCAGGACCAGTTGGCTTCACAGGTGACTTCTACCAAATATTTAAGGGGTTAATACCTATTCTTCTCAAACTATTCCAAGAAATAGAAAAGGAAGAAAAATTTCCAAATTCATCCTATAAGGCCAAAATTAACCTGATACCAAAGGCAAATAAAGATACCAACAAAAAATAGAACCACAGACCAGTATCTCTGATGAACTTAGATGCAGAAATCCTCAACAAAATACTAGCAAACCAAATCCAACAATACATTCAAAAAATCATTCAGACGACCAAGTGGATTTTATTCCTGGGTTGTAAGGATGGTTCAGTATTCACGAATCAATCATTGTGATATATCATGTTAATTAAAAAAAAAAGCATAGGAACCATATGATCCTTTCAGTAGATGCAGAAAAAGCATTTGACAGAGTGCAACATCCATTCATGATTTAAAAAAACCCTCCACAAAGTAGATTTAGAGAGAACATATCAACATCATAATAGCCATCTATGAAAAACCCACAGCTAATAACATCCCCAATGGGGAAAAACTGAGAGCTTTTCCTCTACCACTTTATTCAACATAGTACTAGAAATCCTAGCTGTAGCAATCAGGCAACACAAAGAAATAAGTCATCCAGGGATCCCTAGGTGGCTGTCAGTTAAGCATCCAACTTTTGATTTTGGCTCAGGTCATGATATTGGGATTCTGAGATTGAGACCAGCATTAGGATACACACTGGGTGTGGAACCTGATTAAGATTTTCCCTCTCTCTCTCTCTCTCTGTCTCTTCCCCTCTTTAAAAAACAAAAACAAAAACAAAAAACCAAACAAACCAAAAAAAAAAAAAAAAAAAAACACCTTCCAAATCAGCAGGAAAGAAGTAAAACTTCCACTATTTACGAATGGTGTATTACTTAAAGAAAACTCAAAGACTCCACCAAAATCCTGCTAAATGAATTCAGCAAAATCACAGGATACAAAACCAACATACAGAAATCTATTGCATTTCAATATACCAATAATAAAGTAACAGAAAGAGAAATTAAGAAATAAATCTCATTTATAATTGCACTAAAAACATAAGATACCTACAGACAAACATAACCAAAGAGGTGAAAGACCTGTCCTCTGAAAAGTATGAAACATTGGTAAAAGAAACTAAATACAATACCAAGAAATAGACATTCCAATGTCATGGATAGGAAGAACAAATACATATTTTTAAAAATATACTACCCAAAGCAGTCAACAAATTTAATGCAATTCCTAACACAATACTAATAGCATTTTTCACGGGAACTAGAACAAACAATCCTAAAATTTGTATGGAACCACAAAAAACCGCAAATAGCCAAAGCAATCTTGAACAGCAAAGCTAGAGGCATTGCAATTCCAGACTCCAAGTTATATTATAAAGCTGTAGTAATCTAAACAGTATGATACTGGCACAAAAATAACACACAGATCAATAGAACAGAATAAAAAATCCTAAAAATGAACCCACAACTATGTGGTCAATTATCTTCAAGAAAGCAGGAAAAAATATCCAATGGGAAAGAGGCGGTCTCTTCAACAAATGGTGCTGGGAAAACAGGCAGCAATATGTAAAAGAATGAAACTGGACCACTTTCTCCTACCATACACAAAAATAAAATGGATTAAAAACCTAAATGTGAGATCCGAAATCATAAAAATCTGGTAAGAGACCCAGGAAGTAACTTGTTTGACATGAGCCACAGCAACTTCTTTCTAGATCTGTCCTCTGAGGCAAGGGAAACAAAAGCAAAAATAAACTATTGGGGCTTCATCAAAATAAACAGTTTGTACATGGAGAAGGAAACAATCAACAAAACTAAAAAGCAACCTATGGAATGGGAGAATATATTTGCAAATGACATACCAGATAAAGGGTTAGTATACAAAACCTATAAAGAACTTATACAACTCAACACCCAAAAACCAAGTAATCCAATTAAAAAATGGGCAGAAGACATGAATAGCCATTTCTCCAAAGAAGACATCCTACTCGCCAACAAACACATGAAAAGGTACTCAACAAAAATATTAATTCAAAGGGATACATCCACCCCTATGTTTATAGCAGCATTATTTACAAAAGCCAAACTATGGAAGCAGCCCAAGTGACCATTGGCGGATGAATAGATAAAGAAAGTGTATATATATATTTCTATATGTATATATGTACATATGTATATGTATGCACACAATGGAATACTATTCAGCTATAGTAAAGAATGTAGTCTTGCCATTTGCAATGACATGGATGGAGCTAGAGAGTATTGTGCTGAGTGAGATAAGTCAGAGAAAGACAAATACCATATGACTTTACTCATACATGAAATTTAAGAAACAAAGCAAAAGACCCAAGGGGAAAGAGAGAGGCAAACCAGGAATCAGACTCTTAACTGAAGAGAACAAACTGAGGATTATCAGAGGGGAGAAGTTTAGGGGGATACATTAAATAGATGATGGGGATTAAGGAGTCCACTTGTAGTGAGCTTGGGGTGATGAATGAAAGTGTTCAGTCACTGTGTTACACACCTGAAACTAATATTATACTATATGCTCATTGGAATTTAAATAAAATCTTAAAATATAAAATAAAAAAGTATATGAGTTCTAATTTTAGAGTATATATCCTGTGAGGAAAGCATAAAAGGCAAAGAGAGGTAATTGCCACAAGAAAAAATGCTATGGTGGTTTTAATCATATATTATATTAAATTGAATGAATGAATCATTTATTTCCTTCCTCTTCGTATGTGCCTGCCTCTCTCTTAGAGAAGAAATTAAGCTAGATTTCTCTTTTCACATGTATTGTTAATTTTTATCCAGTAACCTGGGGATGAAAATTTATTTCTGCATAATATGTTCTCATGTTTTTGATTTTTATAATCCAAGTTAATTGATCAGTAAGTTTCCAAGGTGATCATAGCTGCATTGTTTTCAAAATAGAAGCAGTAGGATTTGACTATAGTCTTGTGATATTTTATGAATTCTCTAAAAATAATGCCAGAGTTTCTAGAGTGATGTGAGTTTATTCTTCATTAGATTTATAAAAATAACTGTGAACATAATTTTAGTAATTCACAAATCCTTCCAGATTCTCTTATCTTTATGTTTTGCATTCTGTGTAAACAAGTAGCATCATATTCAAGAATTATGTATTTCTTATAATTTATTCAGGGAAAGAATATCTTCTGTATGATTTATGCCAAGAATAGAAATGCTTTGATTTACCTGACATATTCGCTTTTCAAACAGAATAAACTTTGAAATGATAGACTTTACCCTCCCTGCCAAACTGATTTAATCTATGTTCAGCTCTTGTATTATTTTTAAACCTTCCAACTAGAAATAATAAAAGGTAAAGCCATGGACAAAGTTTGGGAAAAAGTATATAGATAAATCTCTACTTAAGAAAGTGGAGAGAAGAGAATAACTTACACTTAACTCCTTCAAGCTTTTTCCCCCTAAATCTGAAAGAATGAGACCATGGTGAGAGGGAAAATAATCTGTAGCAATTCTGTTGAGGCTAAGCTTTTCTGTCATGTCACATTATGTGAAAATCATAAAAAGCTACTGCAGATAGAACCATAACTGCCCCTTGAGAAATTTGACATAAAAATCAAACCACCATTTTACTACACTTCCCAAGTTTGATTTTATTTTTTTTAAGTTATATAATAGGTGTTAGGCACTACAAGAAGACAGTTACTGGGAGCACATAATAGCAGATGGAAAGAATGTAAGCAGGCAAAAAGCTACATATAATGAGATTTTACAGTAAAAGTGTTCTCTAAATCGAAATGAAGATGTATTTTATTTTTAGCGTTAAGAGCTTTGTAGATGAGAACGGTGCAACCATTTGCAGGTGTGAGTTCTAACCAAATCCAATTATGAGGTAACGACACCAATGACTTAGGGTTCCTTCACACTCCTTCAAGTTGATTATAATGATTAGAAATGTAGAGTTGACTGGTTTGTCAGAGCATTGAAGCTTTTTGAAATCTATCCCTGGCTGCTCTCTGAAATTTGTTTTGATAACTTCAATCTATATTGGTCTTTTTAATCAGTGACTCACTGCAAAATAATTTTTTTCTTTTTTTTTCTTTTTTTTGAATTGTGCTATGTTAGTCACCATACAATATATCATTAGTTTTTGTTGTAGTGTTCCATGATTCATTGTTTGCATATAACACCCAGTACTCCGTGCAATCTGTGCCCTCCTTGATACCCATCACCAGGCTCACCTATGCCCCCCAAACTCCTCTCTTCTAAAATCCTCTGTTTCCTAGAGTCCATAGTTTCTCATGGTTCGGCTCCCATTCTATTTTCTCCCCCTTCATTTTTCCCTTCCTTCTCCTAATGTCCTCTATGCTATTCTTTATGTCCCACAAATAAGTGAAACCATATGATAATTAACTTTCTCTGTTCAACTTATTTCACCCAGTATAATCTCCAATCCCACCCTTGTTGATGCAAAAGTTGGGTATTCATCCTCCTAGCTGGCTGAGTAAAATAGAGCTACCCTATGACCCCACAATTGCACTGCTGGACATTACCCAAAGATACAGATGTAGTGAAAAGAAGGGCCACCAGTACCCCAGTGTTCATAGCAGCAATGGCCACAGTCGCCAAAGTGTAAAGAGCTGAGATGTCCTTCAGCAGACGAATGGATAAAGAAGATGTGGTCCATATACACATTGCAGAATTATTTTGTCCATTAGCCATAAATCTGTTTCTATTGTCTTAAACCGCTTTTTTAAACATTTATTGTCAGGACACCTGGGTGGCTCAGTGGGTTAAGGCCTCTGCCTTTGGCTCAGGTTGTGATCCCAGGGTTCTGGGATTGAGCCCCATATCGGGCTCTCTGCTCAGTGGGGAACCTACTTCTCCCTCTCTCTCTGCCTACTTGTGATCTCTGCCTGTCAAAATAAATAAATAAAAATCTTTTAAAAATTTTTAAAAAATAAACATATATTTTTATCCCTAGGGGTACAGGTCTGTTAAACCATACCAAATGTACAATCCCTTCTATGTGGTTTATGTTTTTTAGATTTTACTTATCTTGTTTATTGTCTATATCCTCCTAGAAATTTGTTTGCTTTCTTTGCTGCTATAACCTCAGCATCTAAAATAGTACTCTTAGCACACAGTTTCACTCAATAAATATTTGTTGAAAAAAAAATTTTTTTTTTAAATAAACATTTATTGTCATTTGGCCTTTTACATTTTTAAATGTTAACCCTTGAGAGGAATGTAAATTTTCTTAAAGGCAGGCATAGTTTTCTTTTTGCTATAGCAACTAAAGACATACTGGTTGTTTTAGAAATGATTGTTTATTTATTTAATCTTCATGGATGACTTAACATTTAAAGTTTAACATTTCTGTTATGGAGGCATATGCATATTTTTAACTTTTAAATGCAGCATGATTTCTGTTTGTTTTTTGTCAGTGATGAATGAAAG
This sequence comes from Mustela nivalis, assembly GCF_964662115.1. Lineage (NCBI taxonomy): Eukaryota > Metazoa > Chordata > Mammalia > Carnivora > Mustelidae > Mustela > Mustela nivalis. The sequence continues at coordinate 8,862 of NW_028133746.1, read as the reverse complement.
GCTTCTGGGAATTAAATTTACTACATCTAACAGAAAGAGATATAATTTCCAACCATAAGAATTTTAAAAAGTAGACAATCCTGGGGCGCCTGGGTGGCTCAGTGCGTTGAGCCTCTGCCTTCGGCTCAGGCTATGATTTCTGTGTCCTGGGATGGAGTTCTGCATTGGGCTCTCTGCTTGGCAGGGAGCCTGCTTCCCTCTCTCTCTCTGCCTACTTGTGATCTCTCTCTCCGTCAAATAAATAAAAATCTAAAAAAAAAAAATTTAGACAATCTTTTTTTTTAACCCCAATTCATACTGATAAGATTGGGTTTGGCTATATATGACAAAAATCCCCATTACAATAGCTTTTACATATAAGAGATTTGCTCACATAGCAAGACCTCCAAAATTCTTTCTTCCAGGGCAGGTCCAGCAGCCTCAAAAATGATGTGCCCCAATTCCTTCTTCAATCATCCCCAGCCATCCTTACCATGTGGTTCCATTCCTTCCTGTGGTTGCAGGATGGCTACACCACATCTAAGCTCTGTGGCTATGTTTTAAAAGTGGGAAATGGGGAGAGTAAATGCATGTGTCAGGTGTCAGCTAACATTTACAAGGTAAACAAAAGCTTTTCTATCCTCCCCACATAAAAATGTCTGCTTCCAGGGCATTGAAGCAAAATGTGTCATATGACCACTCCTAACTTCAAGAGATATATATTGTTCCTCAGACTTAAACACTTTAAATTAGATAAAAATGATCTGATTGTTTTCCTGTTTTAGTTTTCTCCTCAGAGAGATGGCCGGGAGGTGTGAACACGAGAGAATAATAATAATAATAGTAATGTGTAGTAGTAGACATCACTTCTGTTACTCTATAATCACACCATGTAAAGGTCCCTGAAACAATGTAAATTTCAGAGGGACATTGAATGCTTTGTGTTTATATTCCCTCCTCTATTCTGAAGGAGTAACGTCCTAATTAACCATATGTGTTGTGTATAATTCTCTAAATCGGCACTGTCCAGTACAGTAGTCACTAACTACATGTGGCTATTTGTATTTGGTTTAATTAAACTTGAAGCACCTCCCCTTCCATCCTCCTAGGTGGCTGAATGGGAAAGTCCCGGTGGTCCCCATGAGTACAGGTTCCCAGGAGTCTGGGTTCTCATGGGTCTGGGGTCTGAGCCATCTGGCGGCAGGTACCAGCTATTCCAGTGGCGCCCAGGATACACTGGCCAGGCTGGTGAAGGGAGTGGGAGGGGACCTTCTTGCCAGAAGATGAGGAAGCCCAATGGGAAAATCGTGCTTCTGGGGGACATGAATATGGGTAAGAGTGAGTAAGATGTTGCTGCTGCACAGGCATGGAGCAGCAGTTCCCAGACACAGTCAGCATGGTGGACGATGCTTTCTACCTGAAGCAGTGGCACTCCTACAACATCTCCATCTGGAGCACCACTGATTTTCATGGTTCTCCCGTCCTCTGCCTGCTAGCCTAGAAGATTCCAGCATTCGTCACAAAGTAGAGAGAAGGCAGGCCAACTCCAGATTTTCAGATCCACAGAGTGACACAGCCGTGAGCTCCCTGGGTTTTCTTTTTGCCCCATTTATCCCAGACTTAGAACGGAAAAAGCCAGAAATTCAGAAATGCCAAAGGGCACAGACAAACCAAAATTTAAAATCTATTCTTTCACTGAAGGATCAGGAAACAGGTAGCCTAGTAAGACCAACCTTTTAGACAATAACTGTTGTATTCCATCCAAACACTCAGAAAGAACTGGAGCACCCCTGTCCCCACCATCAAGGACTAGTAAGAGCTGGAGCTTTCAACCCCACCGGGTGGTAATGGGCCTTCTGACTTCATGGTGCCAGGGGAGGCTGCATGGTGAGTTTGGACTTCAGCCTGCCTCCACCTCTCAGGAAAGAGAAGGTACCTGCCCCAGCCCCCACCCCTTAGCACTTGCTGGGATGAAGGAGCCAGCTTAAATGGAAGGTTTAAGTAAGATCCAGTGCCTCGTAGCATAGGATGGAAATGTCCAGGTTTCAATAAATAAAATAAATAAAAATCTTTTAAAAATTTTTTAAAAATAAACATTTATTGTCATTTGGCCTTTTACATTTTTAAATGTTAACCCTTGAGAGGAATTTAAATTTTCTTAAAGGCAGGCATAGTTTTCAACACTCATCATACAAGAACCAGGAAGATCTCCAGCTGAGTACAAAAAAAAGACAATCACTAGATGCCAACCCAGGGCTGACAGAGATGGTAGAGTTAGCTGAGAAGGACTTTAAAGCAGCCATCCTAAGAATGCTTCAGTGAACAATCACGAACACGTAAACAAATGGTTTAAAAAAAAGGTCTCAGCAGAAACAGATTTGAAGGAGACCCAAATGGAAATTTCTGAACTGAAAAAAAAATGCAATAACCAAAATAAAGGGCTAAGTGGGTGGACTTGACAGCCAAGTAGAGGGGAGAGAGAAGAAGGAGCTGTGAATTGAAAGGTAGAACAATGAATACTAGCCAACCTGAAATACAGAGAAAAAATAGAGGAAAGTGAACAGAGCCTCCGAGGCCTATGGGACAGAAGATACAATACTGTGCCATCACAGTTATGAAAGGAGAGGAGTAAGGTTGGGGCTGCATAGTCCTAGAAGAAATAATGGCCAAGAACTTCCCAAGTTTGACCACAGACATAAACATGCAGATTCCAGAAGCTAAGAGAACCCCAAACAGGATAAACCAAAAAAAGATCCTTGTCAAGACACATCATAATTAAGCTCTGAAAACTAAGGACAAGGAAGAAATCTTGAAAGCAGCCAGAAAGGGAGACAGCCAGAATGACAGTGGGTATCAGAACAGACACCATCGTGGTCAGAAAGAAGAGGCATCTTTTTCAAGTCCTGAGGCAAAGATGAATACTGATACATAGTTCTTACCCATCTTTTGTCCCAGAGAGTGATTCTGGAAAGACATGCTTCTGTTGCATATGCTGCAGTGTTTACTCAGGACTTTTCACTTGCTCTTTTCTTTAAATTACAGAGAATATTAAGTATGAAATACATACTTAATATGCTATTTAGTTAACCCTGGAAGGTTTTATTTTTCCACATGAATTTTAAAAAGTTTCAACATTGTAGTTTAAAAATTGACAACAATTTTTGCTTTGCAATAGTTTTTGGTATAATTGTCTTGTTTTTTTTTTTTTTAAGATTATATTTATTTATTTATTTAGAGAGCACAGGAGTGGGGGGCGGTTGGGGGGCAGCAGAGAGAGAGGAAGAGAATCTCCAGCAAAGTCCACACTAAACAGGAGCCCGTTTTGGGGTAATGCCCCAACCCTGAGATCATGACCTGAGCTGAAACCAAGACTCAGACACTTAACTGCATGAGCCACCCGGGTGCCCTGGTTTGGTTTGATTTTTAAGTGGGGTTTATTAAATGTTTGCCTATAGGCCATCAAATTCATTTTTTAAATGTATAGTTAGGAGTTTTGACAAATATATGCAGTTGTATAACCAAAATCAAAATAGAAGCCATTTCTATAATTTAAAAAATAATTATAAAATCAATTAATTATAGTTTAAAAATCACTTCAGTTGCACTAGCTGCATTTCAAATAGCACGTGTGACTAGCAACTACCATTTTGAACAGCACATATACAGAACACTTCCATCCCTGCTCAAAATACTGTTGGCCAGTGCTGCTGTAAATAGCTGTAACACACATGTACTCTGTTTAAATTTATTTCAGTTATCAATAAAATAAAATTAAGGAAAAATATATTATCCATTTCTTTCTTTTTGCTTCTATGTATTTTCTAATTGAAGAAAGAGAAAGCAGTTACTTTGACAATAACTTAATTAGCCTGCTATATTCTGAAAGAGATCCATTAACATCAATATACGTAGTGTTAGGTCATCAGTTTTAATATTCTGAATTATATAGATCCAAACACACCCACAGAGTTCAAGGTAAAACATAAGCATTTAAAAGATTACCACTGCTAACATGATCAAACAGGAAAATGAGTAATGTGGCTCATTTAATATAACATTTTTTTAAAAGAGCATATTTAGGGCGCCTGGGTGGCTCAGTGGGTTAAGCCGCTGCCTTCGGCTCAGGTCATGATCTCAGGGTCCTGGGATCGAGTCCCGCATCGGGCTCTCTGCTCATCAGGGAGCCTGCTTCCTCCTCTCTCTCTCTCTGCCTACTTGTAATCTCTCTCTGTCAAATAAATAAAGAAAATCTTAAAAAAAAAATAGCACATTTATGGTTTTTTCCCCCTTGTCTGTATTGCCCTTTTCCTCTCATCTTAAAACTGCTTTGCATGTGCTTGGTCATACATGTTGTTTTTATTGCAGCACTATCCCAAGGCCCAGGCCCTAGACTTTGCCTTCTTCATCACCACATGCTCCAATAAGAGCAGCCCCTTATGACTCTCATAATTTCAGTTGTCTATTTTTGCTGCAAAGAAATGGAAAATGATGAATTTTAAGATTTTCACTAGGAAATACACTATTGTTCTTAGGGGCTAGTATATCTCAAGATCTCCTCAGACGTTAACTCCATCAGATGTTAACAGATGTTCCTCATGAAAAAAGTCAAATAAACTGAGAAACGTGTGGACTTTGCCCGTCTTAGGGATCTGTAGTGTACATCACCATAGCAAAGTCACTGAAAAGTCCTGCAGGAATGTTAGCACTGTTTAGCTCAGCATTTCTTCATGGAATTTGTTTGTATGGAACATCTTGAGGAGCACAGTTTAGAGAATGTTAACTTATGTTATTCAAAATAGCATATCTCTGTGAGTCACTTGATTTCTCTATATGCATTTGCTTTTACCAAATTAATCTTTTAGAACTCGTGTCTTTTAACACTGTCTATAACTTAGAAAGTTGTTATAAGGATGGCATTTATGCCTCTCATTGTGATCTATAGCAGGGACCAAGTAACAAGGCTTTCTCCAGAATGAATAACCGAGGGAAAGAATTTAGAACAGTTTCCTATAAAATCAGTGTTGTCTGTAAAGATATATTTATATATTACATATAATTTATTTTTAAATATTGATTGTTAAAACCTGTATGAGTTTTAGACAGAAGCACACAATATAGAGGATCATTTAAAGGCATTAAGTGCCTATATACATTTTAGCATTTTTCCATGTAATGTCTAAAAAACCAAAATCACACTTTTCATGTTGTTTTGTTGTTGTTAAGTGGAAACACTTGTCTCTTCCTTTGACTGTTCAGTTACAGAGATCCCTAATGGGAACATATAAGAACCATATATTCTATTTATATTTATTTTTCTCTCATTCTTTAAAAGTTAATATTTTATTGATGTTTTCCAAAATACCTACTGTATTAATGAAGTTGTACATGTATAAAATTAGAATAAGTAGGAAATGGTATGTAGGGGCCATAATTTTTTAAACAGTAAGTGTGCTCAGTCAGAAAAATGTGGAGACTACTGCTCCTCAGTGTGTCAAATATCAGCTATCCCTCGGCCTGTAAGTAGACACCGTTGGTAATTCTGATTCTAGTACTAATTGTTTTCTCAGAAGAACCTATCATATGACATGATGGGTCTTAAGTAGACTTAGTTGAAATGGACGTTTCACTCACTTATTTTCTTTAACTCCTGTTTATACTGAATAGGAAACTACTTTATCAGTAAAAAGCAGAGAGCTTATAATTGCAGATATTCCCCCATTTGTCTCTTTAAATATGTATTTTACGGGGCTCATGGGTGACTCAGTGAGTTAAGCCTCTGCCCTGGGCTCAGGTCATGATCTCAGGATCCTGGGATCAAGCCCCACATCCAGCTCCCTGCTCAGCAGAAAGCCTGCTTCTCCCTCTCTCTCTGCCCTTTTTCCTGACTTGTGATCACCCCCTCTCTCTGTCTTTCTCTCAAATAAATCATAGAAATTTTAAAAATAAATAAATAAATAAATAAATTTGTATTTTATAACTAGGAGACATGTTCTAGTTTATCTCTCTTCTTTGTTTGACCCTTAAAGCTTAGATTTCAAAGTAAAACTTTGTTTTAAATCACCTAGAAATACCCTTTACATGACTAGCTTCCAAATTGCATCGCATCTAATTTTAAACTTTTGTATTAACTTTTTATCCAATATTTAAGTCATATAAAATGTGTCAGATCTCCTTCTTTAAAAAATATAATAGATAAATTCCTTACATTGGAAAGTTCTTCAGATAACTTAGGGGTTGTGAATTTAAGTGTTCTGTAAGGCTGGAAGCAGAGGTGTAGGGGGCTGATTATTTTTTGATAATTTTGTCTTTTTGGTTTCCCAGTACACACCTGCTTATTTCCGATAACCTCTAATTATGTGGCAACTCTTTGTATGTGATCATAATACTGACTGGCATTTTTCAACAGCTTGTTTTTTAAGGTATAATCCTAATGCTAAAGCCCTGTTTTGCTTCTTTTTCTTCCCTCAGTTTTATTTATATTTCGGTGTTAGGACTAGGGCACCTATATTTCTTTCAGGGAATAGGATATAGAACTGACCTGCGAATTCTCTAAAGCGGAGATGAATTTTTTTTTTTTACCATCATCACAAACTCTGTGCAGATGTCAATTAGAGTTTTCCCATTAGAAGATCAATTCCTTGCCCCCCCCCAATATTATTACTATCTAATCATTCTATCATATTCTTAAAATCTACTATTAAAAATGAACTTATCTGGTTTTGAGTATTGAGTCTATTTTCTGTTGACATGAAAAGGTACTAGGATAATTCTTTATAAAGTTACAAATGAATTCTTTCTCAACTCTAAAGCATAAGAAATGTTCTGTATCTTCATTTTTCTCTAAATCAGATAAAATGTGGCTCAAAATCTTTCTTCTAGATAGATGGGGAATTCACTGTGATGGTTATTTTTCGAGGTTCCCCATTCCACTGGTGTCCTTCAAAAGTTTTTGAAAGGCCTTTGAGTATACAGAAAAGAAATCTCCTGGTGGATATAACAAGTCTGCCCTTTTTTCCTTGCCTAGGGGTCTCAGTTATTCTAGATCATTTTCTAAAATCCAAGGTTTTCTAAAACAAAGAACTCTTAATGCTTTTTGAGGGCAAGGAAATCCAGACTTCAGGGACATATAGCCATATCTGCCATCTAAACGTGAAAAAGTAAATATACCTCTTATTCATTTTTAAAGACATAACACAGTTACTTTTGCAGGCTGGTTATCTTGCAACGCCATTCATCAAGTTTTAGCAGGTTGCTTGCTAAAAGTCGGAAAGAATGCAAGAAAGGGAAGCTAAAGATTCCTGAGGGGGATGAGATCTATAATGTTAGTTACTTCTGTCTATGAGATTGTCACAGGTAGGTGGCACAGTTTAAGGGCACTTGCCAGTCATACTGAGCTTACAAAGAGCAAGAATGTGGCTGATTTTAAAACTCAGCTTATAGTCTATCTTATGATTTGTTGCCTAAATCATAATATTCTCAAGAAGGAAAATATGGGCCATTATTAATGCCAGAGAATAAGGGTTAACTAAGCTTATCCAGGATAAACTGGATATATAGTCACCTTATATATAGATAAAGAAAGTTAAGTAAGTGTCAATACTTTACAAACTGAATTTTTTGATCTACGGACTCTTTCTTGCAAAGTGTTATGTTAAGTCGACATTGTTTACAATCTATTTGAAAAAAAAAAGTAAGCATGCAGTTGAAGTATGATGAAATAGATTCTATGATTGGGTATATTCCTTTAAATTAAATCTGACAATACATGAGAATATCATCAATTGTAACTAGTATAAAATCCAACTCAAACTGACTTTAAGAAGAAAGAAAATTATTGGCTTATGAAATGGAGCTATTACGTGGGCTTCAGGCATGGCATACCCAAGACCCCAGCTCATTGCTCAGTTTTGCCCTTCAACAATGTCATAAACTGTTATAGGATATATTTTGCATACCATACTATATTAGAAAGGAAAGAAAACTTTCCTTTCTTGACCTTCAAATGAAAGCGCCAAGCTTCTGTGTGATTGGACTAGCTTAAGTCATACACTCACACCTAAACAAATCACTGTGACAAGGAGAATGGAAGTTTCCACCCTCATTCCTTGGTTTTACAGAATGAGATATTTTAAAGGTTAACGGTATACCTATTCTAGTCACTATTCCATATCAAGAAAGATTTCCCAGAGAAATCAATATTTAAATGAAAGGTAATTTCTTTATAAACAAACTAACCATCTTATATTAATGGTTCATTTTTTGTTTCATTAAATTTTCTATTTCTCATTAGCATTATATAAGTAATTGTGGAATTTAAAAGCTGGAAAGAGAAAAAAAGACAGAATGCCATCTCTTTTCTCATTTCCAAAGGAATCGAAATGGATATACATATTCATTTTCTTTCATTAAATGTCTCAGGAAATATAATGTATCACATAAACATGTATAAACAAGGATTCCCAATGCTGAAAAACAGGAAAAATTTTGTCATCACCTTATTTCATTCTTTTTTTTTATCCTCTCTCAAGTCTTTGATGACATCTCCAAATGTCAGCTTTAATTCATAACAAAAATTGAGCAAAGAATAGTGTTGTTGTAATTTGGCCACTCCACCCTCTCCTCAAATATAGATGGACTTGAATAATATGTGAACATGTGTCCTGCTTTTTCTCATATTTGCAGAAATGGCATGAGCTTTTCTGGAGTCAGACATCTAAAAGTTTGCCTTATGTGTTACTGGCAAGCTACACAACGTCTACAATTCTCAGTTTGAGTGTTTGTAAAACTTGGATAGGAAACTGTTTGTTAGGGCACCTGGGTGGCTCAGTGGGTTGAGCCTCTGCCTTCAGCTCAGGTTGTGATCTCAGGGTCCTGGGGTTGAGC
>NW_028133747.1:0-35893 GCF_964662115.1 Mustela nivalis | reverse complement strand
AGTGCCGTGTAGGTTTATCCTCATTTAAGCTGCCTGGGCTGATCATTAGGCAATATATTTTTTCTAGAGGGCAGGCAGAGTGCTTCATTGTCGTTCCGGAATTGCCAAACTTGAGGGCTTCGGGGCCAGGAGAGTGAGGACGGAAGTCTGAGAACACAAGCTAGACTTCGGATTCAGGGTGAGGGCACGGCAGGTACCCCCTGCAGATCTGAACCAATATCTCATGCATCTGAAGTCAGGGCGAGGATCCGACGTTGGCTCAGGTTGGAGTTTCTGTGCATGACAGCCCCTTCATGAAGGGAGCGGAATCTCGAGGCCATGGAGGTTTTCCACGTTGGGAGATGTGGGATGCCCCCTTCAAGGATTCCTTCTGCGGGACAATTGAGACCTGTTGGACAGCTCCAGGACATCCCATATGGAATGACTCCAGAGCACCGTTCCAGGATGGATGCCTGGGAAGTCCGCCTCGCCTTCCAATTGTCTCCTAGCAACAAGACAGTTTAGATCTAATGGATCTGCGGGAGCAACCGGGGTGGTTGAGTTGAAATGCACTTTCCAGAGGATGGGTCCTAACGTGTGTTTGTGTCCATGAGGGCCTTGGAATGGGGAGGTGGCACCGGGACCCTGAAGTATTCTCCTTAGCTTTAGCTTAGCTCCCATGCACAAGTTTCCTTGTGGAGACGAGATTTGTTCTGATGGGTGCCTCAGGAAATCCCCTCTGCTGGTATTGGAATCCAGGCTTTTGAGGAGACATGCTTGTAAACCAAAGCAATGGATCCGATAATGGCCTCGGGTCCTGTCTGGTTCAATCTTCTTGGTATGAGTGGAGTTAGATGAGTGGGGGTAGATGCTCAGCCGGTATCAACCACCCTTTTTTGTCCCGGGCGACCTACACTATTGGGATGGCCTCAGGGACTTTGGAGGGTTCTCCTAATTTGTACGATTTTTGACAATGGAATGGGCAGAATTCCCATGGATTGGGTGGGGGCAGTCCTAATGTGTGGCTCCAGGGGCCCCAGCCTGGAGGGAGTGTGGCCCAGGACTTTGAGGACAGAAGACTGAAAACACAAACTCAGCTTAAGTTTGGGGACGTAGGTATGGCACGCCCGATCTACAAACCATGAGAAGAACTCTTCAGGATATGAAGAATGAGCGAGTCTGAGGCGCTTGCTAAGGCTTTTGTCTCTGGATTTTGTTTCAGCGATGGCCGTGGAATGTTGGGGAGGTCTCATGGGCCATGGACGAATCTTCCTCTCTGTGGATTTGGCACGATCCCAATTGTTTTTCGTCCATCTGTGGGATGGGAGGACTCCTTTCAGGTTTGTTACCTCAGGTGTCCCACCAAAAGAGGAATTCCAAAGCAGAGCCCTGGGGAAGAGTGAAGAGACAACCCGAACTATGGTTAAAAATTGGGGCCTAGGGGCATGGCAAGCCCAATATGTTGTCTCTTCATATAGGCCCTGAGAGGCCTTACCTGAGGACTGGGCTCAGGCTGAGGGTCACAATGTGTGTTTGTAACCAATGTGGCCCGCAAGCATGGGCTGGGCCTCATGGGCCACGCTTGTTTCAATTACACTGAACGTTGGACAACATGCCAAGCACAAGGTTTCTTGCCATGGGGAAAGAGTTCTGATTTCTGCATCATTTTCAACCCTGGGCAGTGGTTGGAGATAAGGTCTAGGTTCTGGAGCCTGAAAACCGCAGTTGGGAAGAGATGACGACCTAAGGCCATGGCGGGTCCGATGTGCTCAGTGTGCGGCCAGCTGTCTGGGTGGGACCAGGAGGTACAGGCTCAGGCTGGGTCAGAAGGGGAAATAGTGCCCAGGTCAGCCTATATGTTTGGGGTACAGCCGAATGGCGTGCAGGTTGATCCTCATTTGCGGTTTCGGGGTAGCCCTGAGGGCAATGTTTTACTTCTGTAGGGCAGGCAGAGTGCGGCATTGTAGTTCTGGATTGCCAAACTGGAGGGCTTGTGGGCCAGTAGTCTGAGGACGGAGTCTGAGAACCCAAGCTAGGCCTAGGTGTCTGGGTGAGGATGTGGCATGCACAATCTACAGACCTCAATCGAGATCTCGTGCATCTGAAGTCAGGGCAAGGATCAGACGATCGCTCAGGTTGGACTTTCTGCCCTGATGGCCCTTTCTTGAAGGGGGTTGGATCACGAGGACATGGGGGTTTTCCCACGATGGGAGTTGTGAGAAGCTCCAAACTGCAAAGATTCTAATGCAGGACGATTGAGAACCGTTGGTTGGCTCCAGGCCCACGATTCCGAGCAGGGTTCTAAGGATAGATGGCTGGGTAGCCCACCTCGCATTCCAATGGTCTCCAAGCAACAAGACAGGTTAGATCTGCTGGATGTGGGGGGCAACCGAGGAGGCTGAGTTGAAATGGACTCTCCTGTGGATGTGTCCTAATATGTTTTTGTGTCTATGGAGACCTTGGAATGAAGCGGTGGCCCTGGGGCCTTGAAGGGTTCTCCTAAACAGAGGCTTTGACACAGCTCCAACGTGCATGTTTCCCATGTGTAGATGAGATTTGTTCTGATGGGTGAGTCAAGAAACAGCCATATGCTGGTATTGAAATCCAGGCCTCTGAGGATAGATGCCTGGAAACCAAAGCAATGGATCCGATTAGTGCCTAGGGGCCTGTTCGTTCCTTTTTACCTCTGGGGACATCAGTCTACGGGTCTGAGTGCAGGTAGGTGCTCAGATGGGCTCAGATTGCCCCTGTTTGTCCTGGGAAGCCACAACTATTGGGATGGCCTCAGGGACTTTGGAGGTTATCCTACTAGTAGGGTTGTGGCCATTGGAATGGGCACATACAATTCCCTTGGAGAGGGCAAGTACAGTCCTCAGGTTTGGCTCCAGGGCCCTGAGCCTGTAGGGTGTGTAGGCCAGAGCTGTTTGGACAGTTGTCTGAAAACACAAACTCGGCTTATGTTTTGGGTCATAGGTATGGCAGGACTGATCTACAGACCATGAGGAGAACACTTCGGGATATGGAAAAAGGGCGAGTGTGAGGCTCTTGCTCAAGTTTTTGTCTCTGGATATGGTGTCACTCATGGTCGTGAAATTGCCGGGTGACTTCATGGGAAATGGACGAGTCTTACTCTCTGCGGGTTCGGTCCCGTCCAAAGAGTTTGGGGTCATTCTGGGGATGTAAGTAGTCCGTTTTTTTGTTGTTGTCGATTTGTTTCATTTTGTTTTTCAACCTCAGATGTCCCACCAAATGAGGGATTTCAGAGTATAGCCCTGGGGTGGGGCGACTGGACAACCAGAAATCTGGTTAAATTTGGGGACTAGGGACATGTCAAGGCCATTATGACATCTAATGGTCCAGCCACTGAGAGGACTTACTAGAGGACAGGACTCACGCTGAGGTCACAATGCGTGTTTATGCTCTCGTCGCATGCAAGAATGGGCGGGGCCTCAGTGTGAATGCTAGTTTCTCCTACACTGAACGTTGGACAACATGCCAACCACAAGGTTTCTTACCATGGGTCAGGAAGAGTTCTGATTTCTGTGTCACAGTCACCCGTGGGCAGTGATTGGATATAAGGTCTAGGTTCTGAAGCCTGAAAACTGAGGTAGGGAGAAGTTGATGACTTAAGGCCATGGAGGTTCTGATGTGCTCAACCTGCGGTCAGCTGTCTGGGTGTTGGTCAGCAGGTCTGGGCTCAGGTTGTGTCAGACAGTGCATTAGTGCCCAGGTTAGACTATATAATTTGGGTACATTCGAGTGCCGTGTAGGTTTATCCTCATTTAAGCTGCCTGGGCTGATCATTAGGCAATATATTTTTTCTAGAGGGCAGGCAGAGTGCCTCATTGTCGGTCCGGAATTGCCAAACTTGAGGGCTTCGGGGCCAGGAGAGTGAGGACGGAAGTCTGAGAACACAAGATAGACTTCGGATTCAGGGTGAGGGCACGGCAGGTACCCCCTGCAGATCTGAACCAATATCTCATGCATCTGAAGTCAGGGTGAGGATCCGACGTTGGCTCAGGTTGGAGTTTCTGTGCATGACGGCCCCTTCATGAAGGGAGCGGAATCTCGAGGCCATGGAGGTTTTCCACGTTGGGAGATGTGGGATGCCCCCTTCAAGGATTCCTTCTGCGGGACAATTGAGACCTGTTGGACAGCTCCAGGACATCCCATATGGAATGACTCCAGAGCACCGTTCGAGGATGGATGCCTGGGAAGTCCTCCTCGCCTTCCAATGTCTCCTAGCAACAAGACAGTTTAGATCTAATGGATCTGCGGGAGCAACCGGGGTGGTTGAGTTGAAATGCACTTTCCAGAGGATGGGTCCTAACGTGTGTTTGTGTCCATGAGGGCCTTGGAATGGGGAGGTGGCACCGGGACCCTGAAGTATTCTCCTTAGCTTTGGCTTAGCTCCCATGCACAAGTTTCCTTGTGGAGACGAGATTTGTTCTGATGGGTGCCTCAGGAAATCCCCTCTGCTGGTATTGGAATCCAGGCTTTTGAGGAGACATGCTTGTAAACCAAAGCAATGGATCCGATAATGGCCTCGGGTCCTGTCTGGTTCAATCTTCTTGGTATGAGTGGAGGTAGATGAGTGGGGGTAGATGCTCAGCCGGTATCAACCGCCCTTTTTTGTCCCGGGCGACCTACACTATTGGGATGGCCTCAGGGACTTTGGAGGGTTCTCCTAATTTGTACGATTTTTGACAATGGAATGGGCAGAATTCCCATGATTGGGTGGGGGCAGTCCTAATGTGTGGCTCCAGGGGCCCCAGCCTGGAGGGAGTGTGGCCAAGGACTTTGAGGACAGAAGACTGAAAACACAAACTCAGCTTAAGTTTGGGGACGTAGGTATGGCACGCCCGATCTACAAACCATGAGAAGAACTCTTCAGGATATGAAGAATGAGCGAGTCTGAGGCGCTTGCTAAGGCTTTTTTCTCTGGATTTTGTTTCAGCGATGGCCGTGGAAAGTTGGGGAGGTCTCATGGGCCATGGACGAATCTTCCTCTCTGTGGATTTGGCCCGATCCCAATTGTTTTTCGTCAATCTGTGGGATGGGAGGACTCCTTTCAGGTTTGTTACCTCAGGTGTCCCACCAAAAGAGGAATTCCAAAGCAGAGCCCTGGGGAAGAGTGAAGGGACAACCCGAACTATGGTTAAAAATTGCGGCCTAGGGGCATGGCAAGCCCAATATGTTGTCTCTTCATATAGGCCCTGAGAGGCCTTACCTGAGGACTGTGCTCAGGCTGAGGGTCACAATGTGTGTTTGTGACCAATGTGGCCCGCAAGCATGGGCTGGGCCTCATGGGCCACGCTTGTTTCAACTACACTGAACGTTGGACAACATGCCAAGCACAAGGTTTCTTGCCATGGGGAAAGAGTTCTGATTTCTGCATCATTTTCAACCCTGGGCAGTGGTTGGAGATAAGGTCTAGGTTCTGGACCCTGAAAACCGCAGTTGGGAAGAGATGACGACCTAAGGCCATGGCGGGTCCGATGTGCTCAGTGTGCGGCCAGCTGTCTGGGTGGGACCAGGAGGTCCATGCTCAGGCTGGGTCAGAAGGGGAAATAGTGCCCAGGTCAGCCTATATGTTTGGGGTACAGCCGAATGGCGTTCAGGTTGATCCTCATTTGCGGTTTCGGGGTAGCCCTGAGGGCAATATTTTACTTCTGTAGGGCAGGCAGAGTGCGGCATTGTAGTTCTGGATTGCCCAACTGGAGGGCTTGTGGGCCAGTAGTCTGAGGACGGAGTCTGAGAACCCAAGCTAGGCCTAGGTTTCTGGGTAGGATATGGCAGGCACAATCTACAGACCTCAATTGAGATCTCGTGCATCTGAAGTCAGGGCAAGGATCAGACGATCGCTCAGGTTGGACTTTCTGCCCTGATGGCCCTTTCTTGAAGGGGGTTGGATCACGAGGACATGGGGGTTTTCCCACGATGGGAGTTGTGAGAAGCTCCAAACTGCAAAGATTCTAATGCAGGACGATTGAGACCCGTTGGTTGGCTCCAGGCCAACGATTCCGAGCAGGGTTCTAAGGATGGATGGCTGGGTAGCCCACCTCGCATTCCAATGGTCTCCAAGCAACAAGACAGGTTAGATCTGCTGGATGTGGGGGGCAACCGAGGAGGCTGAGTTGAAATGGACTCTCCTGTGGATGTGTCCTAATATGTTTTTGTGTCTATGGAGACCTTGGAATGAAGCGGTGGCCCTGGGGCCCTGAAGGGTTCTCCTAAACAGAGGCTTTGACACAGCTCCAACGTGCATGTTTCCCATGTGTAGATGAGATTTGTTCTGATGGGTGAGTCAAGAAACAGCCATATGCTGGTATTGAAATCCAGGCCTCTGAGGAGAGATGCCTGGAAACCAAAGCAATGGATCCGATTAGTGCCTAGGGGCCTGTTCGTTCCTTTTTACCTCTGGGGACATCAGTCTACGGGTCTGAGTGCAGGTAGGTGCTCAGATGGGCTCAGATTGCCCCTGTTTGTCCTGGGAAGCCACAACTATTGGGATGGCCTCAGGGACTTTGGAGGTTATCCTACTAGTAGGGTTGTGGCCATTGGAATGGGCACATACAATTCCCTTGGAGAGGGCAAGTACAGTCCTCAGGTTTGGCTCCAGGGCCCTGAGCCTGTAGGTGTGTAGGCCAGAGCTGTTTGGACAGTTGTCTGAAAACACAAACTCGGCTTATGGTTTGGGTCATAGGTATGCAGGACTGATCTACAGACCATGAGGAGAACACTTCGGGATATGGAAAAAGGGCGAGTGTGAGGCTCTTGCTCAAGTTTTTGTCTCTGGATATCGTGTCACTCATGGTCGTGAAATTGCCAGGTGACTTCATGGGAAATGGACGAGTCTTACTCTCTGGGGGTTCGGTCCCGTCCAAAGAGTTTGGGGTCATTCTGGGGATGTAAGTAGTCCGTTTTTTGTTGTTGTCGATTTGTTTCATTTTGTTTTTCAACCTCAGATGTCCCACCAAATGAGGGATTCCATAGTAGAGCCCTGGGGTGGGGCGACTGGACAACCAGAAATCTGGTTAAAAATTGGGGACTAGGGACATGTCAAGCCCATTTTGACATCTAATGGTCCAGCCACTAAGAGGACTTACTAGAGGACAGGACTCACGCTGAGGTCACAATGCGTGTTTATGCTCTCGTCGCACTCAAGAATGGGCGGGGCCTCAGGGTGAATGCTGGTTTCTCCTACACTGAACGTTGGACAACATGCCAACCACAAGGTTTCTTACCATGGGTCAGGAAGAGTTCTGATTTCTGCATCACAGTCACCCGTGGGCAGTGTTTGGAGATAAGGTCTAGGTTCTGAAGCCTGAAAACTGAGGTAGGGAAGAGATGATGACCTACGACCATGGCGGGTCTGATGTGCTCAGCGTGCGGTCAGCTGTCTGGGTGTTGGTCAGCAGGTCCGGGCTCAGGTTGTGTCAGACAGTGCATTAGTGCCCAGGTTAGACTATATAATTTGGGTACATTCGAGTGCCGTGTAGGTTTATCCTCATTTAAGCTGCCTGGGCTGCTCATTAGGCAATATATTTTTTCTAGAGGGCAGGCAGAGTGCCTCATTGTCGGTCCGGAATTGCCAAACTTGAGGGCATCGGGGCCAGGAGAGTGAGGACGGAAGTCTGAGAACACAAGCTAGACTTCGGATTCAGGGTGAGGGCACGGCAGGTACCCCCTGCAGATCTAAACCAATATCTCATGCATCTGAAGTCAGGGCGAGGATCCGACGTTGGCTCAGGTCGGAGTTTCTGTGCATGACGGCCCCTTCATGAAGGGAGCGGAATCTCGAGGCCATGGAGGTTTTCCACGTTGGGAGATGTGGGATGCCCCCTTCAAGGATTCCTTCTGCGGGACAATTGAGACCTGTTGGACAGCTCCAGGACATCCCATATGGAATGACTCCAGAGCACCGTTCGAGGATGGATGCCTGGGAAGTCCGCCTCACCTTCCAATTGTCTCCTAGCAACAAGACAGTTTAGATCTAATGGATCTGCCGGAGCAACCGGGGTGGCTGAGTTGAAATGCAATTTCCAGAGGATGGGTCCTAACTTGTGTTTGTGTCCATGAGGGCCTTGGAATGGGGAGGTGGCACCGGGACCCTGAAGTATTCTCCTAAGCTTTGGCTTAGCTCCCATGCACAAGTTTCCTTGTGGAGACGAGATTTGTTCTGATGGGTGCCTCAGGAAATCCCCTCTGCTGGTATTGGAATCCAGGCTTTTGAGGAGACATGCCTGTAAACCAAAGCAATGTATCCGATAATGGCCTCGGGTCCTTTCTGGTTCAATCTTCTTGGTATGAGTGGAGGTAGATGAGTGGAGGTAGATCTCAGCCGGTATCAACCGCCCTTTTTTGTCCCGGGCGACCTACACTATTGGGATGGCCTCAGGGACTTTGGAGGGTTCTCCTAATTTGTACGATTTTTGACAATGGAACGGGCAGAATTCCCATGGATTGGGTGGGGGCAGTCGTAATGTGTGGCTCCAGGGGCCCCAGCCTGGAGGGAGTGTGGCCCAGGGCTTTGAGGACAGAAGACTGAAAACACAAACTCAGCTTAAGTTGGGGGACGTAGGTATGGCACGCCCGATCTACAAACCATGAGAAGAACTCTTCAGGATATGAAGAATGAGCGAGTCTGAGGCGCTTGCTCAGGCTTTTGTCTCTGACTTTTGTTTCAGCCATGGCCGTTGAATATTGGGGAGGTCTCATGCGCCATGGACGAATCTTCCTCTCTGTGGATTTGGCCCGATCCCAATTGTTTTTCGTCCATCTGTGGGATGGGAGGACTCCTTTCAGGTTTGTTACCTCAGGTGTCCCACCAAAAGAGGAATTCCAAAGCAGAGCCCTGGGGAAGAGTGAAGGGACAACCCGAACTATGGTTAAAAATTGGGGCCTAGGGGCATGGCAAGCCCAATATGCTGTCTCTTCATATAGGCCCTGAGAGGCCTTACCTGAGGACTGGGCTCAGGCTGAGGGCCACAATGTGTGTTTGTGAGCAATGTGGCCCGCAAGCATGGGCTGGGCCTCATGGGCCACGCTTGTTTCAACTACACTGAACGTTGGACAACATGCCAACCACAAGGTTTCTTGCCATGGGTAAAGAGTTCTGATTTCTGCATCATTTTCAACCCTGGGCAGTGGTTGGAGATAAGGTCTAGGTTCTGGAGCCTGAAAACCGCAGTTGGGAAGAGATGACGACCTAAGGCCATGGCGGGTCCAATGTGCTCAGTGTGCGGCCAGCTGTCTGGGTGGGACCAGGAGGTCCATGCTCAGGCTGGGTCAGAAGGGGAAATAGTGCCCTGGTCAGCCTATATGTTTGGGGTACAGCCGAATGGCGTGCAGGTTGATCCTCATTTGCGGTTTCGGGGTAGCCCTGAGGGCAATATTTTACTTCTGTAGGGCAGGCAGAGTGCGGCATTGTAGTTCTGGATTGCCCAACTGGAGGGCTTGTGGGCCAGTAGTCTGAGGACGGAGTCTGAGAACCCAAGCTAGGCCTAGGTTTCTGGGTGAGGATATGGCAGGCACAATCTACAGACCTCAATCGAGATCTCGTGCATCTGAAGTCAGGGCAAGGATCAGACGATCGCTCAGGTTGGACTTTCTGCCCTGATGGCCCTTTCTTGAAGGGGGTTGGATCACGAGGACATGGGGGTTTTCCCACGATGGGAGTTGTGAGAAGCTCCAAACTGCAAAGATTCTAATGCAGGACAATTGAGACCCGTTGGTTGGCTCCAGGCCAACGATTCCGAGCAGGGTTCTAAGGATGGATGGCTGGGTAGCCCACCTCGCATTCCAATGGTCTCCAAGCAACAAGACAGGTTAGATCTGCTGGATGTGGGGGGCAACCGAGGAGGCTGAGTTGAAATGGACTCTCCTGTGGATGTGTCCTAATATGTTTTTGTGTCTATGGAGACCTTGGAATGAAGCGGTGGCCCTGGGGCCCTGAAGGGTTCTCCTAAACAGAGGCTTTGACACAGCTCCAAGGTGCATGTTTCCCATGTGTAGATGAGATTAGTTCTGATGGGTGAGTCAAGAAACAGCCATATGCTGGTATTGAAATCCAGGCCTCTGAGGAGAGATGCCTGGAAACCAAAGCAATGGATCCGATTAGTGCCTAGGGGCCTGTTCGTTCCTTTTTACCTCTGGGGACATCAGTCTACGGGTCTGAGTGCAGGTAGGTGCTCAGATGGGCTCAGAATGCCCCTGTTTGTCCTGGGAAGCCACAACTATTGGGATGGCCTCAGGGACTTGGGAGGTTATCCTACTAGTAGGGTTGTGGCCATTGGAATGGGCACATACAATTCCCTTGGAGAGGGCAAGTACAGTCCTCAGGTTTGGCTCCAGGGCCCTGAGCCTCTAGGGTGTGTAGGCCAGAGCTGTTTGGACAGTTGTCTGAAAACACAAACTCGGCTTATGTTTTGGGTCATAGGTATGGCAGGACTGATCTACAGACCATGAGGAGAACACTTCGGGATATGAAAAAAGGGCGAGTGTGAGGCTCTTTCTCAAGGTTTTGTCTCTGGATATCGTGTCACTCATGGTCGTGAAATTGCCGGGTGACTTCATGGGAAATGGACGAGTCTTACTCTCTGGGGGTTCGGTCCCGTCCAAAGAGTTTGGGGTCATTCTGGGGATGGAAGAAGTCCGTTTTTTTGTTGTTGTCGATTTGTTTCATTTTGTTTTTCAACCTCAGATGTCGCACCAAATGAGGGATTCCATAGTAGAGCCCTGGGGTGGGGCGACTGGACAACCAGAAATCTGGTTAAAAATTGGGGACTAGGGACATGTCAAGCCCATTATGACATCTAATGGTCCAGCCACTGAGAGGACTTACTAGAGGACAGGACTCACGCTGAGGTCACAATGCGTGTTTATGCTCTCGTCGCACTCAAGAATGGGCGGGGCCTCAGGGTGAATGCTGGTTTCTCCTACACTGAACGTTGGACAACATGCCAACCACAAGGTTTCTTACCATGGGTCAGGAAGAGTTCTGATTTCTGCATCACAGTCACCCGTGGGCAGTGATTGGAGATAAGGTCTAGGTTCTGAAGCCTGAAAACTGAGGTAGGGAAGAGATGATGACCTAAGGCCATGGCGGGTCTGATGTGCTCAGCGTGCGGTCAGCTGTCTGGGTGTTGGTCAGCAGGTCCGGGCTCAGGTTGTGTCAGACAGTGCATTAGTGCCCAGGATAGACTATATAATTTGGGTACATTCGAGTGCCGTGTAGGTTTATCCTCATTTAAGCTGCCTGGGCTGCTCATTAGGCAATATATTTTTTCTAGAGGGCAGGCAGAGTGCCTCATTGTCGGTCCGGAATTGCCAAACTTGAGGGCTTCGGGGCCAGGAGAGTGAGGACGGAAGTCTGAGAACACAAGCTAGACTTCGGATTCAGGGTGAGGGCACGGCAGGTACCCCCTGCAGATCTGAACCAATATCTCATGCATCTGAAGTCAGGGCGAGGTTCCGACGTTGGCTCAGGTTGGAGTTTCTGTGCATGACGTCCCCTTCATGAAGGGAGCGGAATCTCGAGGCCATGGAGGTTTTCCACGTTGGGAGATGTGGGATGCCCCCTTCAAGGATTCCTTCTGCGGGACAATTGAGACCTGTTGGACAGCTCCAGGACATCCCATATGGAATGACTCCAGAGCACCGTTCGAGGATGGATGCCTGGGAAGTCCGCCTCACCTTCCAATTGTCTCCTAGCAACAAGACAGTTTAGATCTAATGGATCTGCGGGAGCAACCGGGGTGGCTGAGTTGAATTGCACTTTCCAGAGGATGGGTCCTAACGTGTGTTTGTGTCCATGAGGGCCTTGGAATGGGGAGGTGGCACCGGGACCCTGAAGTATTCTCCTAAGCTTTGGCTTAGCTCCCATGCACAAGTTTCCTTGTGGAGACGAGATTTGTTCTGATGGGTGCCTCAGGAAATCCCCTCTGCTGGTATTGGAATCCAGGCTTTTGAGGAGACATGCCTGTAAACCAAAGCAATGTATCCGATAATGGCCTCGGGTCCTTTCTGGTTCAATCTTCTTGGTATGAGTGGAGGTAGATGAGTGGAGGTAGATGCTCAGCCGGTATCAACCGCCCTTTTTTGTCACGGGCGACCTACACTATTGGGATGGCCTCAGGGACTTTGGAGGGTTCTCCTAATTTGTACGATTTTTGACAATGGAATGGGCAGAATTCCCATGGATTGGGTGGGAGCAGTCCTAATGTGTGGCTCCAGGAGCCCCAGCCTGGAGGGAGTGTGGCCCAGGACTTTGAGGACAGAAGACTGAAAACACAAACTCAGCTTAAGTTTGGGGACGTAGGTATGGCACGCCCGATCTACAAACCATGAGAAGAACTCTTCAGGATATGAAGAATGAGCGAGTCTGAGGCGCTTGCTCAGGCTTTTGTCTCTGACTTTTGTTTCAGCCATGGCCGTTGAATATTGGGGAGGTCTCATGCGCCATGGACGAATCTTCCTCTCTGTGGATTTGGCCCGATCCCAATTGTTTTTCGTCCATCTGTGGGATGGGAGGACTCCTTTCAGGTTTGTTACCTCAGGTGTCCCACCAAAAGATGAATTCCAAAGCAGAGCCCTGGGGAAGAGTGAAGGGACAACCCGAACTATGGTTAAAAATTGGGGCCTAGGGGCATGGCAAGCCCAATATGCTGTCTCTTCATATAGGCCCTGAGAGGCCTTACCTGAGGACTGGGCTCAGGCTGAGGGTCACAATGTGTGTTTGTTTGCAATGTGGCCCGCAAGCATGGGCTGGGCCTCATGGGCCACGCTTGTTTCAACTACACTGAACGTTGGACAACATGCCAACCACAAGGTTTCTTGCCATGGGTAAAGAGTTCTGATTTCTGCATCATTTTCAACCCTGGGCAGTGGTTGGAGATAAGGTCTAGGTTCTGGAGCCTGAAAACCGCAGTTGGGAAGAGATGACGACCTAAGGCCATGGCGGGTCCGATGTGCTCAGTGTGCGGCCAGCTGTCTGGGTGGGACCAGGAGGTCCAGGCTCAGGCTGGGTCAGAAGGGGAAATAGTGCCCAGGTCAGCCTATATGTTTGGGGTACAGCCGAATGGCGTGCAGGTTGATCCTCATTTGCGGTTTCGGGGTAGCCCTGAGGGCAATGTTTTACTTCTGTAGGGCAGGCAGAGTGCGGCATTGTAGTTCTGGATTGCCCAACTGGAGGGCTTGTGGGCCAGTAGTCTGAGGACGGAGTCTGAGAACCCAAGCTAGGCCTAGGTTTCTGGGTGAGGATATGGCAGGCACAATCTACAGACCTCAATCGAGATCTCGTGCATCTGAAGTCAGGGCAAGGATCAGACGATCGCTCAGGTTGGACTTTCTGCCCTGATGGCCCTTTCTTGAAGAGGGTTGGATCACGAGGACATGGGGGTTTTCCCACGATGGGAGTTTGAGAAGCTCCAAACTGCAAAGATTCTTCTGCAGGACAATTGAGACCTGTTGGTTGGCTCCAGGCCAACGATTCCGAGCAGGGTTCTAAGGATGGATGGCTGGGTAGCCCACCTCGCATTCCAATGGTCTCCAAGCAACAAGACAGGTTAGATCTGCTGGATGTGGGGGGCAACCGAGGAGGCTGAGTTGAAATGGACTCTCCTGTGGATGTGTCCAAATATGTTTTTGTGTCTATGGAGACCTTGGAATGAAGCGGTGGCCTTGGGGCCCTGAAGGGTTCTCCTAAACAGAGGCTTTGACACAGCTCCAACGTGCATGTTTCCCATGTGTAGATGAGATTTGTTCTGATGGGTGAGTCAAGAAACAGCCATATGGGGTATTGAAATCCAGGCCTCTGAGGAGAGATGCCTGGAAACCAAAGCAATGGATCCGATTAGTGCCTAGGGGCCTGTTCGTTCCTTTTTACCTCTGGGGACATCAGTCTACGGGTCTGAGTGCAGGTAGGTGCTCAGATGGGCTCAGATTGCCCCTGTTTGTCCTGGGAAGCCACAACTATTGGGATGGCCTCAGGGACTTTGGAGGTTATCCTACTAGTAGGGTTGTGGCCATTGGAATGGGCACATACAATTCCCTTGGAGAGGGCAAGTACAGTCCTCAGGTTTGGCTCCAGGGCCCTGAGCCTGTAGGGTGTGTAGGCCAGAGCTGTTTGGACAGTTGTCTGAAAACACAAACTCGGCTTATGTTTTGGGTCATAGGTATGGCAGGACTGATCTACAGACCATGAGGAGAACACTTCGGGATATGAAAAAAGGGCGAGTGTGAGGCTCTTGCTCAAGTTTTTGTCTCTGGATATCGTGTCACTCATGGTCGTGAAATTGCCGGGTGACTTCATGGGAAATGGACGAGTCTTACTCTCTGGGGGTTCGGTCCCGTCCAAAGAGTTTGGGGTCATTCTGGGGATGGAAGAAGTCCGTTTTTTTGTTGTTGTTGTCGATTTGTTTCATTTTGTTTTTCAACCTCAGATGTCCCACCAAATGAGGGATTCCAGAGTAGAGCCCTGGGGTGGGGCGACTGGACAACCAGAAATCTGGTTAAAAATTGGGGACTAGGGACATGTCAAGCCCATTATGACATCTAATGGTCCAGCCACTGAGAGGACTTACTAGAGGACAGGACTCACGCTGAGGTCACAATGCGTGTTTATGCTCTCTTCGCACTCAAGAATGGGCGGGGCCTCAGGGTGAATGCTGGTTTCTCCTACACTGAACGTTGGACAACATGCCAACCACAAGGTTTCTTACCATGGGTCAGGAAGAGTTCTGATTTCTGCATCACAGTCACCCGTGGGCAGTGTTTGGAGATAAGGTCTAGGTTCTGAAGCCTGAAAACTGAGGTAGGGAAGAGATGATGACCTAAGGCCATGGCGGGTCTGATGTGCTCAGCGTGCGGTCAGCTGTCTGGGTGTTGGTCAGCAGGTCCGGGCTCAGGTTGTGTCAGACAGTGCATTAGGGCCCAGGATAGACTATATAATTTGGGTACATTCGAGTGCCGTGTAGGTTTATCCTCATTTAAGCTGCCTGGGCTGCTCATTAGGCAATCAATTTTTTCTAGAGGGCAGGCAGAGTGCCTCATTGTCGGTCCGGAATTGCCAAACTTGAGGGCTTCGGGGCCAGGAGAGTGAGGACGGAAGTCTGAGAACACAAGCTAGACTTCGGATTCAGGGTGAGGGCACGGCAGGTACCCCCTGCAGATCTGAACCAATATCTCATGCATCTGAAGTCAGGGCGAGGATCCGACGTTGGCTCAGGTTGGAGTTTCTGTGCATGACGGCCCCTTCATGAAGGGAGCGGAATCTCGAGGCCATGGAGGTTTTCCACGTTGGGAGATGTGGGATGCCCCCTTCAAGGATTCCTTCTGCGGGACAATTGAGACCTGTTGGACAGCTCCAGGACATCCCATATGGAATGACTCCAGAGCACCGTTCGAGGATGGATGCCTGGGAAGTCCGCCTCACCTTCCAATTGTCTCCTAGCAACAAGACAGTTTAGATCTAATGGATCTGCGGGAGCAACCGGGGTGGCTGAGTTGAAATGCACTTTCCAGAGGATGGGTCCTAACGTGTGTTTGTGTCCATGAGGGCCTTGGAATGGGGAGGTGGCACCGGGACCCTGAAGTATTCTCCTAAGCTTTGGCTTACCTCCCATGCACAAGTTTCCTTGTGGAGACGAGATTTGTTCTGATGGGTGCCTCAGGAAATCCCCTCTGCTGGTATTGGAATCCAGGATTTTGAGGAGACATGCCTGTAAACCAAAGCAATGTATCCGATAATGGCCTCGGGTCCTTTCTGGTTCAATCTTCTTGGTATGAGTGGAGGTAGATGAGTGGAGGTAGATGCTCAGCCAGTATCAACCGCCCTTTTTTGTCCCGGGCGACCTACACTATTGGGATGGCCTCAGGGACTTTGGAGGGTTCTCCTAATTTGTACGATTTTTGACAATGGAACGGGCAGAATTCCCATGGATTGGGTGGGGGCAGTCGTAATGTGTGGCTCCAGGGGCCCCAGCCTGGAGGGAGTGTGGCCCAGGGCTTTGAGGACAGAAGACTGAAAACACAAACTCAGCTTAAGTTTGGGGACGTAGGTATGGCACGCCCGATCTACAAACCATGAGAAGAACTCTTCAGGATATGAAGAATGAGCGAGTCTGAGGCGCTTGCTCAGGCTTTTGTCTCTGACTTTTGTTTCAGCCATGGCCGTTGTATGTTGGGGAGGTCTCATGGGCCATGGACGAATCTTCCTCTCTGTGGATTTGGCCCGATCCCAATTGTTTTTCGTCCATCTGTGGGATGGGAGGACTCCTTTCAGGTTTGTTACCTCAGGTGTCCCACCAAAAGAGGAATTCCAAAGCAGAGCCCTGGGGAAGAGTGAAGGGACAACCCGAACTATGGTTAAAAATTGCGGCCTAGGGGCATGGCAAGCCCAATATGCTGTCTCTTCATATAGGCCCTGAGAGGCCTTACCTGAGGACTGGGCTCAGGCTGAGGGTCACAATGTGTGTTTGTGAGCAATGTGGCCCGCATGCATTGGCTGGGCCTCATGGGCCACGCTTGTTTCAACTACACTGAACGTTGGACAACATGCCAACCACAAGGTTTCTTGCCATGGGGAAAGAGTTCTGATTTCTGCATCATTTTCAACCCTGGGCAGTGGTTGGAGATAAGGTCTAGGTTCTGGAGCCTGAAAACCGCAGTTGGGAAGAGATGACGACCTAAGGCCATGGCGGGTCCGATGTGCTCAGTGTGCGGCCAGCTGTCTGTGTGGGACCAGGAGGTCCAGGCTCAGGCTGGGTCAGAAGGGGAAATAGTGCCCAGGTCAGCCTATATGTTTGGGGTACAGCCGAATGGCGTGCAGGTTGATCCTCATTTGTGGTTTCGGGGTAGCCCTGAGGGCAATGTTTTACTTCTGTAGGGCAGGCAGAGTGCGGCATTGTAGTTCTGGATTGCCCAACTGGAGGGCTTGTGGGCCAGTAGTCTGAGGACGGAGTCTGAGAAACCAAGCTAGGCCTAGGTTTCTGGGTGAGGATATGGCAGGCACAATCTACAGACCTCAATCGAGATCTCGTGCATCTGAAGTCAGGGCAAGGATCAGACGATCGCTCAGGTTGGACTTTCTGCCCTGATGGCCTTTTCTTGAAGGGGGTTGGATCACGAGGACATGGGGGTTTTCGCACGATGGGAGTTGTGAGAAGCTCCAAACTGCAAAGATTCTAATGCAGGACAATTGAGACCTGTTGGTTGGCTCCAGGCCAACGATTCCGAGCAGGGTTCTAAGGATGGATTGCTGGGTAGACCACCTCGCATTCCAATTGTCTCCAAGCAATAAGACAGGTTAGATCTGCTGGATGTGGGGGGCAACCGAGGAGGCTAGTTGAAATGGACTCTCCTGTGGATGTGTCCTAATATGTTTTTGTGTCTATGGGGACCTTGGAATGAAGCGGTGGCCCTGGGGCCCTGAAGGGTTCTCCTAAACAGAGGCTTTGACACAGCTCCAACGTGCATGTTTCCCATGTGTAGATGAGATTTGTTCTGATGGGTGAGTCAAGAAACAGCCATATGCTGGTATTGAAATCCAGGCCTCTGAGGAGAGATGCCTGGAAACCAAAGCAATGGATCCGATTAGTGCCTAGGGGCCTGTTCGTTCCTTTTTACCTCTGGGGACATCAGTCTACGGGTCTGAGTGCAGGTAGGTGCTCAGATGGGCTCAGATTGCCCCTGTTTGTCCTGGGAAGCCACAACTCTTGGGATGGCCTCAGGGACTTTGGAGGTTATCCTATTAGTAGGGTTGTGGCCTTTGGAATGGGAACATACAATTCCCTTGGAGAGGGCAAGTACAGTCCTCAGGTTTGGCTCCAGGGCCCTGAGCCTGTAGGGTGTGTAGGCCAGAGCTGTTTGGACAGTTGTCTGAAAACACAAACTCGGCTTATGTTTTGGGTCATAGGTATGGCAGGACTGATCTACAGACCATGAGGAGAACACTTCGGGTAATGAAAAAAGGGCGAGTGTGAGGCTCTTGCTCAAGTTTTTGTCACTGGATATCGTGTCACTCATGGTCGTGAAATTGCCGGGTGACTTCATGGGAAATGGACGAGTCTTATTCTCTGGGGGTTCGGTCCCGTCCAAAGAGTTTGGGGTCATTCTGGGGATGGAAGAAGTCCGTTTTTTTGTTGTTGTCGATTTGTTTCATTTTGTTTTTCAACCTCAGATGTCCCACCAAATGAGGGATTCCAGAGTAGAGCCCTGGGGTGGGGCGACTGGACAACCAGAAATCTGGTTAAAAATTGGGGTCTAGGGACATGTCAAGCCCATTATGACATCTAATGGTCCAGCCACTGAGAGGACTTACTAGAGGACAGGACTCACACTGAGGTCACATTGCGTGTTTATGCTCTCGTCGCACTCAAGAATGGGCGGGGCCTCAGGGTGAATGCTGGTTTCTCCTACACTGAACGTTGGACAACATGCCACCACAAGGTTTCTTACCATGGGTCAGGAAGAGTTCTGATTTCTGCTTCACAGTCACCCGTGGGCAGTGATTGGAGATAAGGTCTAGGTTCTGAAGCCTGAAAACTGAGGTAGGGAAGAGATGATGACCTAAGGCCATGGCGGGTCTGATGTGCTCAGCGTGCGGTCAGCTGTCTGGGTGTTGGTCAGCAGGTCCGGGCTCAGGTTGTGTCAGACAGTGCATTAGTGCCCAGGTTAGACTATATAATTTGGGTACATTCGAGTGCCGTGGAGGTTTATTCTCATTTAAGCTGCCTGGGCTGCTCATTAGGCAATATATTTTTTCTAGAGGGCAGGCAGAGTGCCTCATTGTCGGTCCGGAATTGCCAAACTTGAGGGCTTCGGGGCCAGGAGAGTGAGGACGGAAGTCTGAGAACACAAGCTAGACTTCGGATTCAGGGTGAGGGCACGGCAGGTACCCCCTGCAGATCTGAACCAATATCTCATGCATCTGAAGTCAGGGCGAGGATCCGAGGTTGGCTCAGGTTGGAGTTTCTGTGCATGACGGCCCCTTCATGAAGGGAGCGGAATCTCGAGTCCATGGAGGTTTTCCACGTTGGGAGATGTGGGATGCCCCCTTCAAGGATTACTTCTGCGGGACAATTGAGACCTGTTGGACAGCTCCAGGACATCCCATATGGAATGACTCCAGAGCACCGTTCGAGGATGGATGCCTGGGAAGTCCGCCTCACCGTCCAATTATCTCCTAGCAACAACACAGTTTAGATCTAATGGATCTGCGGGAGCAACCGGGGTGGCTGAGTTGAAATGCACTTTCCAGAGGATGGGTCCTAACGTGTGTTTGTGTCCATGAGGGCCTTGGAATGGGGAGGTGGCACCGGGACCCTGAAGTATTCTCCTAAGCTTTGGCTTAGCTCCCATGCACAAGTTTCCTTGTGGAGATGAGATTTGTTCTGATGGGTGCCTCAGGAAATCCCCTCTGCTGGTATGGGAATCCAGGCTTTTGAGGAGACATGCCTGTAAACCAAAGCAATGGATCTGATAATGGCCTCGGGTCCTGTCTAGTTCAATCTTCTTGGTATGGGTGGAGGTAGATGAGTGGAGGTAGATGCTCAGCCTGTATCAAACACCCTTTTTTGTCCCGGGCGACCTACACTATTGGGATGGCCTCAGGGACTTTGGAGAGTTCTCCTAATTTGTACGATTTTTGACAATGGAACAGGCAGAATTCCCATGGATTGGGTGGGGGCAGTCCTAATGTGTGGCTCCAGGGGCCCCAGCCTGGAGGGAGTGTGGCCCAGGACTTTGAGGACAGAAGACTGAAAACACAAACTCAGCTTAAGTTTGGGGACGTAGGTATGGCACGCCCGATCTACAAACCATGAGAAGAACTCTTCAGGATACGAAGAATGAGCGTGTCTGAGGCGCTTGCTCAGGCTTTTGTCTCTGACTTTTGTTTCAACGATGGCCTTGGATGTTGGGGAGGTCTCATGGGCCATGGACGAATCTTCCTCTCTGTGGATTTGGCCCGATCCCAATTGTTTTTCGTCCATCTGTGGGATGGGAGGACTCCTTTCAGGTTTGTTACCTCAGGTGTCCCACCAAAAGAGGAATTCCAAAGCAGAGCCCTGGGGAAGAGTGAAGGGACAACCCGAACTATGGTTAAAAATTGGGGCCTAGGGGGATGGCAAGCCCAATATGCTGTCTCTTCATATAGGCCCTGAGAGGCCTTACCTGAGGACTGGGCTCAGGCTGAGGGTCACAATGTGTGTTTGTGACCAATGTTGCCCGCAAGCATGGGCTGGGCCTCATGGGCCACGCTTGTTTCAACAAAACTGAACGTTGGACAACATGCCAAGCACAAGGTTTCTTGCCATGGGGAAAGAGTTCTGATTTCTGCATCATTTTCAACCCTGGGCAGTGGTTGGAGATAAGGTCTAGGTTCTGGAGCCTGAAAACCGCAGTTGGGAAGAGATGACGACCTAAGGCCATGGCGGGTCCGATGTGCTCAGTGTGCGGCCAGCTGTCTGGGTGGGACCAGGAGGTCCAGGCTCAGGCTGGGTCAGAAGGGGAAATAGTGCCCAGGTCAGCCTATATGTTTGGGGTACAGCCGAATGGCGTGCAGGTTGATCCTCATTTGCAGTTTCGGGGTAGCCCTGAGGGCAATGTTTTACTTCTGTAGGGCAGGCAGAGTGCGGCATTGTAGTTCTGGATTGCCCAACTGGAGGGCTTGTGGGCCAGTAGTCTGAGGACGGAGTCTGAGAACCCAAGCTAGGCCTAGGTGTCTGGGTGAGGATATGGCAGGCACAATCTACAGACCTCAATCGAGATCTCGTGCATCTGAAGTCAGGGCAAGGATCAGACTATCGCTCAGGTTGGACTTTCTGCCCGGATGGCCCTTTCTTGAAGGGGTTGGATCACGAGGACATGGGGGTTTTCCCACGATGGGAGTTGTGAGAAGCTCCAAACTGCAAAGATTCTTCTGCAGGACAATTGAGACCTGTTGGTTGGCTCCAGGCCAACGATTCAGAGCAGGGTTCTAAAGATGGATGGCTGTGTAGCCCACCTCGCATTCCAATTGTCTCCAAGCAACAAGACATGTTAGATCTGCTGGATGTGGGGGGCACCCGAGGAGGCTGAGTTGAAATGTACTCTCCTGTGGATGTGTCCTTATATGTTTTAGTGTCTATGGAGACCTTGGAATGAAGCGGTGGCCCTGGGGCCCTGAAGGGTTCTCCTAAACAGAGGATTTGACACAGCTCAAACGTGCATGTTTCCCATGTGTAGATGAGATTTGTTCTGATGGGTGAGTCAAGAAACAGCCATATGCTGGTATTGAAATCCAGGCCTCTGAGGAGAGATGCCTGCAAACCAAAGCAATGGATCCGATTAGTGCCTAGGGGCCTGTTCGTTCCTTTTTACCTCTGGGGACATCAGTCTACGGGTCTGAGTGCAGGTAGGTGCTCAGATGGAATCAGATTGCCCCTGTTTGTCCTGGGAAGCCACAACTTTTGGGATGGCATCAGGGACTTTGGAGGTTATCCTACTAGTAGGGTTGTGGCCATTGGAATGGGCACATACAATTCCCTTGGAGAGGGCAAGTACAGTCCTCAGGTTTGGCTCCAGGGCCCTGAGCCTGTAGGGTGTGTAGGCCAGAGCTGTTTGGACAGTTGTCTGAAAACACAAACTCGGCTTATGTTTTGGGTCATAGGTATGGCAGGACTGATCTACAGACCATGAGGAGAACACTTCGGGATATGAAAAAAGGGCGAGTGTGAGGCTCTTGCTCAAGTTTTTGTCTCTGGATATCGTGTCACTCATGGTCGTGAAATTGCCGGGTGACTTCATGGGAAATGGACGAGTCTTACACTCTGGGGGTTCGGTCCCTTCCAAAGAGTTTGGGGTCATTCTGGGGATGGAAGAAGTCCGTTTTTTTGTTGTTGTTGTCGATTTGTTTCATTTTGTTTTTCAACCTCAGATGTCCCACCAAATGAGGGATTCCATAGTAGAGCCCTGGGGTGGGGCGACTGGACAACCAGAAATCTGGTTAAAAATTGGGGACTAGGGACATGTCAAGCCCATTATGACATCTAATGGTCCAGCCACTGAGAGGACTTACTAGAGGACAGGACTCACGCTGAGGTCACAATGCGTGTTTATGCTCTCGTCGCACTCAAGAATGGGCGGGGCCTCAGGGTGAATGCTGGTTTCTCCTACACTGAACGTTGGACAACATGCCAACCACAAGGTTTCTTGCCATGGGTCAGGAAGAGTTCTGATTTCTGCATCACAGTCACCCGTGGGCAGTGATTGGAGGTAAGGTCTAGGTTCTGAAGCCTGAAAACTGAGGTAGGGAAGAGATGATGACCTAAGGCCATGGCGGGTCTGATGTGCTCAGCATGCGGTCAGCTGTCTGGGTGTTGGTCAGCAGGTCCGGGCTCAGGTTGTGTCAGACAGTGCATTAGTGCCCAGGTTAGACTATATAATTTGGGTACATTCGAGTGCCGTGTAGGTTTATCTTCATTTAAGCTGCCTGGGCAGCTCATTAGGCAATATATTGTTTCTAGAGGGCAGGCAGAGTGCTTCATTGTCGGTCCGGAATTGCCAAACTTGAGGGCTTCGGGGCCAGGAGAGTGAGGACGGAAGTCTGAGAACACAAGCTAGACTTCGGATTCAGGGTGAGGGCACGGCAGGTACCCCCTGCAGATCTGAACCAATATCTCATGCATCTGAAGTCAGGGCGAGGATCCGACGTTGGCTCAGGTTGGACTTTCTGTGCATGATGGCCCCTTCATGAAGGGAGCGGAATCTCGAGGCCATGGAGGTTTTCCACGTTGGGAGATGTGGGATGCCCCCTTCAAGGATTCCTTCTGCGGGACAATTGAGACCTTTTGGACAGCTCCAGGACATCCCATACGAAATGACTCCAGAGCACCGTTCGAGAATGGATGCCTGGGAAGTCCGCCTCGCCTTCCAATTGTCTCCTAGCAACAAGACAGTTTAGATCTAATGGATCTGCGGGAGCACCCGGGGTGGCTGAGTTGAAATGCACTTTCCAGAGGATGGGTCCTAACGTGTGTTTGTGTCCATGAGGGCCTTGGAATGGGGAGTTGGCACCGGGACCCTGAAGTATTCTCCTAAGCTTTGGCATAGCTCCCATGCACAAGTTTCCTTGTGGAGACGAGATTTGTTCTGATGGGTGCCTCAGGAAATCCCCTCTGCTGGTATTGGAATCCAGGCTTTTGAGGAGACATGCCTGTAAACCAAAGCAATGGATCCGATAATGGCCTTGGGTCCTGTCTGGTTCAATCTTCTTGGTATGAGTGGAGGTAGATGAGTGGAGGTAGATGCTCAGCCGGTATCAACCACCCTTTTTTGTCCCGGGCGACCAACACTATTTGGATGGCCTCAGGGACTTTGGAGGGTTCTCCTAATTTGTACGATTTTTGACAATGGAATGGGCAGAATTGCCATGGATTGGGTGGGGGCAGTCCTAATGTGTGGCTCCAGGGGCCCCAGCCTGCAGGGAGTGTGGCCCAGGACTTTGAGGACAGAAGACTGAAAACACAAACTCAGCTTAAGTTTGGGGACGTAGGTATGGCACGCCCGATCTACAAACCATGAGAAGAACTCTTCAGGATATGAAGAATTAGCGAATCTGAGTCGCTTGCTCAGGCTTTTGTCTCTGGATTTTGTTTCAGTGATGGCCGTGGAATGTTGGGGAGGTCTCATGGGCCATGGACGAATCTTCTTCTCTGTGGATTTGGCCCGATCCCAATTGTTATTTGTCAATCTGTGGGATGGGAGGACTCCTTTCAGGTTTGTTACCTCAGGTGTCCCACCAAAAGAGGAATTCCAAAGCAGAGCCCTGGGGAAGAGTGAAGGGACAACCCGAACTATGGTTAAAAATTGGGGCCTAGGGGCATGGCAAGCCCAATATGCTGTCTCTTCATATAGGCCCTGAGAGGCCTTACCTGAGGACTGGGCTCAGGTTGAGGGTCACAATGTGTGTTTGTGACCAATGTGGCCCGCAAGCATGGGCTGGGCCTCATGGGCCACGCTTGTTTCAACTACACTGAACGTTGGACAACATGCCAACCACAAGGTTTCTTGCCATGGGGAAAGAGTTCTGATTTCTGCATCATTTTCAACCCTGGGCAGTGGTTGGAGATAAGGTCTAGGTTCTGGAGCCTGAAAACCGCAGTTGGGAAGAGATGACGTCCTAAGGCCATGGCGGGTCCGATGTGCTCAGTGTGCGGCCAGCTGTCTGGGTGGGACCAGGAGGTCCAGGCTCAGGCTGGGTCAGAAGGGGAAATAGTGCCCAGGTCAGCCTATATGTTTGGGGTACAGCCGAATGGCGTGCTGGTTGATCCTCATTTGGGGTTTCGGGGTAGCCCTGAGGGCAATGTTTTACTTCTGTAGGGCAGGCAGAGTGCGGCATTGTAGTTCTGGATTGCCAAACTGGAGGGCTTGTGGGCCAGTAGTCTGAGGACGGAGTCTGAGAACCCAAGCTAGGCCTAGGTTTCTGGGTGAGGATATGGCAGGCACAATCTACAGACCTCAATAGAGATCTCGTGCATCTGAAGTCAGGGCAAGGATCAGACGATCGCTCAGGTTGGACTTTCTGCCCTGATGGCCCTTTCTTGAAGGGGGTTGGATCACGAGGACATGGGGGTTTTCCCACGATGGGAGTTGTGAGAAGCTCCAAACTGCAAAGATTCTTCTGCAGGACAATTGAGACCTGTAGGTTGGCTCCAGGCCAACGATTCCGAGCAGGGTTCTAAGGATGGATGGCTGGGTAGCCCACCTCGCATTCCAATTGTCTCCAAGCAACAAGACAGGTTAGATCTGCTGGATGTGGGGGGCAACCGAGGAGGCTGAGTTGAAATGGACTCTCCTGTGGATGTGTCCTTATATGTTTTTGTGTCTATGGAGACCTTGGAATGAAGCGGTGGCCCTGGGGCCCTGAAGGGTTCTCCTAAACAGAGGCTTTGACACAGCTCCAACGTGCATGTTTCCCATGTGTAGATGAGATTTGCTCCGATGGGTGAGTCAAGAAACAGCCATATGCTGGTATTGAAATCCAGGCCTCTGAGGAGAGATGCCTGGAAACCAAAGCAATGGATCCGATTAGTTCCTAGGGGCCTGTTCGTTCCTTTTTACCTCTGGGGACATCAGTCTACGGGTCTGAGTGCAGGTAGGTGCTCAGATGGGCTCAGATTGCTCCTGTTTGTCTTGGGAAGCCACAACTATTGAGATGGCCTCAGGGACTTTGGAGGTAATCCTACTATTAGGGTTTTGGCCATTGGAATGGGCACATACAATTCCCTTGGAGAGGGCAAGTACAGTCCTCAGGTTTGGCTCCAGGGCCCTGAGCTTGTAGGGTGTGTAGGCCAGAGGTGTTTGGACAGTTGTCTGAAAACACAAACTCGGCTTATGTTTTGGGTCATAGGTATGGCAGGACTGATCTACAGACCATGAGGAGAACACTTCGGGATATGAAAAAAGGGCGAGTGTGAGGCTCTTGCTCAAGTTTTTGTCTCTGGATATCATGTCACTCATGGTCGTGAAATTGCCAGGTGACTTCATGGGAAATGGAGGAGTCTTACTCTCTGGGGGTTCGGTCCCGTCCAAAGAGTTTGGGGTCATTCTGGGAATGGAAGAAGTCCGTTTTTTTGTTGTTGTTGTCGATTTGTTTCATTTTGTTTTTCAACCTCAGATGTCCCACCAAATGAGGGATTCCAGAGTAGAGCCCTGGGCGGGGCGACTGGACAACCAGAAATCTGGTTAAAAATTGGGGACTAGGGACATGTCAAGCCCATTATGACATCTAATGGTCCAGCCACTGAGAGGACTTACTAGAGGACAGGACTCACGCTGAGGTCACAATGCGTGTTTATGCTCTCGTCGCACTCAAAAATGGGCGGGGCCTCAGGGTGAATGCTGGTTTCTCCTACACTGAACTTTGGACAACATGCCAACCACAAGGTTTCTTGCCATGGGTCAGGAAGAGTTCTGATTTCTGCATCACAGTCACCCGTGGGCAGTGATTGGAGATAAGGTCTAGGTTCTGAAGCCTGAAAACTGAGGTAGGGAAGAGATGATGACCTAAGGCCATGGCGGGTCTGATGTGCTCAGCGTGCGGTCAGCTGTCTGGGTGTTGGTCAGCAGGTCCGGGCTCAGGTTGTGTCAGACAGTGCATTAGTGCCCAGGTTAGACTATATAATTTGGGTACATTCGAGTGCCGTGTAGGTTTATCTTCATTTAAGCTGCCTGGGCTGCTCATTAGGCAATATATTTTTTCTAGAGGGCAGGCAGAGTGCTTCATTGTCGGTCCGGAATTGCCAAACTTGAGGGCTTCGGGGCCAGGAGAGTGAGGACGGAAGTCTGAGAACACAAGCTAGACTTCGGATTCAGGGTGAGGGCACGGCAGGTACTCCCTGTAGATCTGAACCAATATCTCATGCATCTGAAGTGAGGCGAGGATCCGACCTTGGCTCAGGTTGGAGTTTCTGTGCATGACGGCCCCTTCATGAAGGGAGCGGAATCTCGAGGCCATGGAGGTTTTCCACGTTGGGAGATGTGGGATGCCCCCTTCAAGGATTCCTTCTGCGGGACAATTGAGACCTTTTGGACAGCTCCAGGACATCCCATACGAAATGACTCCAGAGCACCTTTCGAGGATGGATGCCTGGGAAGTCCGCCTCGCCTTCCAATTGTCTCCTAGCAACAAGACAGTTTAGATCTAATGGATCTGCGGGAGCACCCGGGGTGGCTGAGTTGAAATGCACTTTCCAGAGGATGGGTCCTAACGTGTGTTTGTGTCCATGAGGGCCTTGGAATGGGGAGGTGGCACCGGGACCCTGAAGTATTCTCCTAAGCTTTGGCATAGCTCCCATGCACAAGTTTCCTTGTGGAGACGAGATTTGTTCTGATGGGTGCCTCAGGAAATCCCCTCTGCTGGTATTGGAATCCAGGCTTTTGAGGAGACATGCCTGTAAACCAAAGCAATGGATCCGATAATGGCCTCGGGTCCTGTCTGGTTCAATCTTCTTGGTATGAGTGGAGGTAGATGAGTGGAGGTAGATGCTCAGCCGGTATCAACCACCCTTTTTTGTCCCGGGCGACCGACACTATTGGGATGGCCTCAGGGACTTTGGAGGGTTCTCCTAATTTGTACGATGTTTGACAATGGAATGGGCAGAATTGCCATGGATTGGGTGGGGGCAGTCCTAATGTGTGGCTCCAGGGGCCCCAGCCTGCAGGGAGTGTGGCCCAGGACTTTGAGGACAGAAGACTGAAAACACAAACTCAGCTTAAGTTTGGGGACGTAGGTATGGCACGCCCGATCTACAAACCATGAGAAGAACTCTTCAGGATATGAAGAATTAGCGAATCTGAGTCGCTTGCTCAGGCTTTTGTCTCTGGATTTTGTTTCAGTGATGGCCGTGGAATGTTGGGGAGGTCTCATGGGCCATGGACGAATCTTCTTCTCTGTGGATTTGGCCCGATCCCAATTGTTATTTGTCAATCTGTGGGATGGGAGGACTCCTTTCAGGTTTGTTACCTCAGGTGTCCCACCAAAAGAGGAATTCCAAAGCAGAGCCCTGGGGAAGAGTGAAGGGACAACCCGAACTATGGTTAAAAATTGGGGCCTAGGGGCATGGCAAGCCCAATATGCTGTCTCTTCATATAGGCCCTGAGAGGCCTTACCTGAGGACTGGGCTCAGGTTGAGGGTCACAATGTGTGTTTGTGACCAATGTGGCCCGCAAGCATGGGCTGGGCCTCATGGGCCACGCTTGTTTCAACTACACTGAACGTTGGACAACATGCCAACCACAAGGTTTCTTGCCATGGGGAAAGAGTTCTGATTTCTGCATCATTTTCAACCCTGGGCAGTGGTTGGAGATAAGGTCTAGGTTCTGGAGCCTGAAAACCGCAGTTGGGAAGAGATGACGTCCTAAGGCCATGGCGGGTCCGATGTGCTCAGTGTGCGGCCAGCTGTCTGGGTGGGACCAGGAGGTCCAGGCTCAGGCTGGGTCAGAAGGGGAAATAGTGCCCAGGTCAGCCTATATGTTTGGGGTACAGCCGAATGGCGTGCTGGTTGATCCTCATTTGGGGTTTCGGGGTAGCCCTGAGGGCAATGTTTTACTTCTGTAGGGCAGGCAGAGTGCGGCATTGTAGTTCTGGATTGCCAAACTGGAGGGCTTGTGGGCCAGTAGTCTGAGGACGGAGTCTGAGAACCCAAGCTAGGCCTAGGTTTCTGGGTGAGGATATGGCAGGCACAATCTACAGACCTCAATAGAGATCTCGTGCATCTGAAGTCAGGGCAAGGATCAGACGATCGCTCAGGTTGGACTTTCTGCCCTGATGGCCCTTTCTTGAAGGGGGTTGGATCACGAGGACATGGGGGTTTTCCCACGATGGGAGTTGTGAGAAGCTCCAAACTGCAAAGATTCTTCTGCAGGACAATTGAGACCTGTAGGTTGGCTCCAGGCCAACGATTCCGAGCAGGGTTCTAAGGATGGATGGCTGGGTAGCCCACCTCGCATTCCAATTGTCTCCAAGCAACAAGACAGGTTAGATCTGCTGGATGTGGGGGGCAACCGAGGAGGCTGAGTTGAAATGGACTCTCCTGTGGATGTGTCCTTATATGTTTTTGTGTCTATGGAGACCTTGGAATGAAGCGGTGGCCCTGGGGCCCTGAAGGGTTCTCCTAAACAGAGGCTTTGACACAGCTCCAACGTGCATGTTTCCCATGTGTAGATGAGATTTGCTCCGATGGGTGAGTCAAGAAACAGCCATATGCTGGTATTGAAATCCAGGCCTCTGAGGAGAGATGCCTGGAAACCAAAGCAATGGATCCGATTAGTTCCTAGGGGCCTGTTCGTTCCTTTTTACCTCTGGGGACATCAGTCTACGGGTCTGAGTGCAGGTAGGTGCTCAGATGGGCTCAGATTGCTCCTGTTTGTCTTGGGAAGCCACAACTATTGAGATGGCCTCAGGGACTTTGGAGGTAATCCTACTATTAGGGTTTTGGCCATTGGAATGGGCACATACAATTCCCTTGGAGAGGGCAAGTACAGTCCTCAGGTTTGGCTCCAGGGCCCTGAGCTTGTAGGGTGTGTAGGCCAGAGGTGTTTGGACAGTTGTCTGAAAACACAAACTCGGCTTATGTTTTGGGTCATAGGTATGGCAGGACTGATCTACAGACCATGAGGAGAACACTTCGGGATATGAAAAAAGGGCGAGTGTGAGGCTCTTGCTCAAGTTTTTGTCTCTGGATATCGTGTCACTCATGGTCGTGAAATTGCCAGGTGACTTCATGGGAAATGGACGAGTCTTACTCTCTGGGGGTTCGGTCCCGTCCAAAGAGTTTGGGGTCATTCTGGGAATGGAAGAAGTCCGTTTTTTTGTTGTTGTTGTCGATTTGTTTCATTTTGTTTTTCAACCTCAGATGTCCCACCAAATGAGGGATTCCAGAGTAGAGCCCTGGGCGGGGCGACTGGACAACCAGAAATCTGGTTAAAAATTGGGGACTAGGGACATGTCAAGCCCATTATGACATCTAATGGTCCAGCCACTGAGAGGACTTACTAGAGGACAGGACTCACGCTGAGGTCACAATGCGTGTTTATGCTCTCGTCGCACTCAAAAATGGGCGGGGCCTCAGGTTGAATGCTGGTTTCTCCTACACTGAACTTTGGACAACATGCCAACCACAAGGTTTCTTGCCATGGGTCAGGAAGAGTTCTGATTTCTGCATCACAGTCACCCGTGGGCAGTGATTGGAGATAAGGTCTAGGTTCTGAAGCCTGAAAACTGAGGTAGGGAAGAGATGATGACCTAAGGCCATGGCGGGTCTGATGTGCTCAGCGTGCGGTCAGCTGTCTGGGTGTTGGTCAGCAGGTCCGGGCTCAGGTTGTGTCAGACAGTGCATTAGTGCCCAGGTTAGACTATATAATTTGGGTACATTCGAGTGCCGTGTAGGTTTATCCTCATTTAAGCTGCCTGGGCTGCTCATTAGGCAATATATTTTTTCTAGAGGGCAGGCAGAGTGCTTCATTGTCGGTCCGGAATTGCCAAACTTGAGGGCTTCGGGGCCAGGAGAGTGAGGACGGAAGTCTGAGAACACAAGCTAGACTTCGGATTCAGGGTGAGGGCACGGCAGGTACCCCCTGCAGATCTGAACCAATATCTCATGCATCTGAAGTCAGGGCGAGGATCCGACGTTGGCTCAGGTTGGACTTTCTGTGCATGATGGCCCCTTCATGAAGGGAGCGGAATCTCGAGGCCATGGAGGTTTTCCACGTTGGGAGATGTGGGATGCCCCCTTCAAGGATTCCTTCTGCGGGACAATTGAGACCTGTTGGACAGCTCCAGGACATCCCATATGGAATGACTCCAGAGCACCGTTCGAGGATGGATGCCTGGGAAGTCCGCCTCGCCTTCCAATTGTCTCCTAGCAACAAGACAGTTTAGATCTAATGGATCTGCGGGAGCAACCGGGGTGGCTGAGTTGAAATGCACTTTCCAGAGGATGGGTCCTAACGTGTGTTTGTGTCCATGAGGGCCTTGGAATTTGGAGGTGGCACCGGGACCCTGAAGTATTCTCCTAAGCTTTGGCATAGCTCCCATGCACAAGTTTCCTTGTGGAGACGAGATTTGTTCTGATGGGTGCCTCAGGAAATCCCCTCTGCTGGTATTGGAATCCAGGCTTTTGAGGAGACATGCCTGTAAACCAAAGCAATGGATCCGATAATGGCCTCGGGTCCTGTCTGGTTCAATCTTCTTGGTATGAGTGGAGGTAGATGAGTGGAGGTAGATGCTCAGCCGGTATCAACCACCCTTTTTTGTCCCGGGCGACCGACACTATTGGGATGGCCTCAGGGACTTTGGAGGGTTCTCCTAATTTGTACGATGTTTGACAATGGAATGGGCAGAATTGCCATGGATTGGGTGGGGGCAGTCCTAATGTGTGGCTCCAGGGGCCCCAGCCTGCAGGGAGTGTGGCCCAGGACTTTGAGGACAGAAGACTGAAAACACAAACTCAGCTTAAGTTTGGGGACGTAGGTATGGCACGCCCGATCTACAAACCATGAGAAGAACTCTTCAGGATATGAAGAATTAGCGAATCTGAGTCGCTTGCTCAGGCTTTTGTCTCTGGATTTTGTTTCAGTGATGGCCGTGGAATGTTGGGGAGGTCTCATGGGCCATGGACGAATCTTCTTCTCTGTGGATTTGGCCCGATCCCAATTGTTATTTGTCAATCTGTGGGATGGGAGGACTCCTTTCAGGTTTGTTACCTCAGGTGTCCCACCAAAAGAGG
Organism: Mustela nivalis; assembly: GCF_964662115.1. Classification (NCBI taxonomy): domain Eukaryota; kingdom Metazoa; phylum Chordata; class Mammalia; order Carnivora; family Mustelidae; genus Mustela; species Mustela nivalis. The sequence goes on along the minus strand of NW_028133747.1, from coordinate 4,643 downwards.
AATTCCAAAGCAGAGCCCTGGGGAAGAGTGAAGGGACAACCCGAACTATGGTTAAAAATTGGGGCCTAGGGGCATGGCAAGCCCAATATGCTGTCTCTTCATATAGGCCCTGAGAGGCCTTACCTGAGGACTGGGCTCAGGTTGAGGGTCACAATGTGTGTTTGTGACCAATGTGGCCCGCAAGCATGGGCTGGGCCTCATGGGCCACGCTTGTTTCAACTACACTGAACGTTGGACAACATGCCAACCACAAGGTTTCTTGCCATGGGGAAAGAGTTCTGATTTCTGCATCATTTTCAACCCTGGGCAGTGGTTGGAGATAAGGTCTAGGTTCTGGAGCCTGAAAACCGCAGTTGGGAAGAGATGACGTCCTAAGGCCATGGCGGGTCCGATGTGCTCAGTGTGCGGCCAGCTGTCTGGGTGGGACCAGGAGGTCCAGGCTCAGGCTGGGTCAGAAGGGGAAATAGTGCCCAGGTCAGCCTATATGTTTGGGGTACAGCCGAATGGCGTGCTGGTTGATCCTCATTTGGGGTTTCGGGGTAGCCCTGAGGGCAATGTTTTACTTCTGTAGGGCAGGCAGAGTGCGGCATTGTAGTTCTGGATTGCCAAACTGGAGGGCTTGTGGGCCAGTAGTCTGAGGACGGAGTCTGAGAACCCAAGCTAGGCCTAGGTTTCTGGGTGAGGATATGGCAGGCACAATCTACAGACCTCAATAGAGATCTCGTGCATCTGAAGTCAGGGCAAGGATCAGACGATCGCTCAGGTTGGACTTTCTGCCCTGATGGCCCTTTCTTGAAGGGGGTTGGATCACGAGGACATGGGGGTTTTCCCACGATGGGAGTTGTGAGAAGCTCCAAACTGCAAAGATTCTTCTGCAGGACAATTGAGACCTGTAGGTTGGCTCCAGGCCAACGATTCCGAGCAGGGTTCTAAGGATGGATGGCTGGGTAGCCCACCTCGCATTCCAATTGTCTCCAAGCAACAAGACAGGTTAGATCTGCTGGATGTGGGGGGCAACCGAGGAGGCTGAGTTGAAATGGACTCTCCTGTGGATGTGTCCTTATATGTTTTTGTGTCTATGGAGACCTTGGAATGAAGCGGTGGCCCTGGGGCCCTGAAGGGTTCTCCTAAACAGAGGCTTTGACACAGCTCCAACGTGCATGTTTCCCATGTGTAGATGAGATTTGCTCCGATGGGTGAGTCAAGAAACAGCCATATGCTGGTATTGAAATCCAGGCCTCTGAGGAGAGATGCCTGGAAACCAAAGCAATGGATCCGATTAGTTCCTAGGGGCCTGTTCGTTCCTTTTTACCTCTGGGGACATCAGTCTACGGGTCTGAGTGCAGGTAGGTGCTCAGATGGGCTCAGATTGCTCCTGTTTGTCTTGGGAAGCCACAACTATTGAGATGGCCTCAGGGACTTTGGAGGTAATCCTACTATTAGGGTTTTGGCCATTGGAATGGGCACATACAATTCCCTTGGAGAGGGCAAGTACAGTCCTCAGGTTTGGCTCCAGGGCCCTGAGCTTGTAGGGTGTGTAGGCCAGAGGTGTTTGGACAGTTGTCTGAAAACACAAACTCGGCTTATGTTTTGGGTCATAGGTATGGCAGGACTGATCTACAGACCATGAGGAGAACACTTCGGGATATGAAAAAAGGGCGAGTGTGAGGCTCTTGCTCAAGTTTTTGTCTCTGGATATCGTGTCACTCATGGTCGTGAAATTGCCAGGTGACTTCATGGGAAATGGACGAGTCTTACTCTCTGGGGGTTCGGTCCCGTCCAAAGAGTTTGGGGTCATTCTGGGAATGGAAGAAGTCCGTTTTTTTGTTGTTGTTGTCGATTTGTTTCATTTTGTTTTTCAACCTCAGATGTCCCACCAAATGAGGGATTCCAGAGTAGAGCCCTGGGGTGGGGCGACTGGACAACCAGAAATCTGGTTAAAAATTGGGGACTAGGGACATGTCAAGCCCATTATGACATCTAATGGTCCAGCCACTGAGAGGACTTACTAGAGGACAGGACTCACGCTGAGGTCACAATGCGTGTTTATGCTCTCGTCGCACTCAAAAATGGGCGGGGCCTCAGGTTGAATGCTGGTTTCTCCTACACTGAACTTTGGACAACATGCCAACCACAAGGTTTCTTGCCATGGGTCAGGAAGAGTTCTGATTTCTGCATCACAGTCACCCGTGGGCAGTGATTGGAGATAAGGTCTAGGTTCTGAAGCCTGAAAACTGAGGTAGGGAAGAGATGATGACCTAAGGCCATGGCGGGTCTGATGTGCTCAGCGTGCGGTCAGCTGTCTGGGTGTTGGTCAGCAGGTCCGGGCTCAGGTTGTGTCAGACAGTGCATTAGTGCCCAGGTTAGACTATATAATTTGGGTACATTCGAGTGCCGTGTAGGTTTATCCTCATTTAAGCTGCCTGGGCTGCTCATTAGGCAATATATTTTTTCTAGAGGGCAGGCAGAGTGCTTCATTGTCGGTCCGGAATTGCCAAACTTGAGGGCTTCGGGGCCAGGAGAGTGAGGACGGAAGTCTGAGAACACAAGCTAGACTTCGGATTCAGGGTGAGGGCACGGCAGGTACCCCCTGCAGATCTGAACCAATATCTCATGCATCTGAAGTCAGGGCGAGGATCCGACGTTGGCTCAGGTTGGACTTTCTGTGCATGATGGCCCCTTCATGAAGGGAGCGGAATCTCGAGGCCATGGAGGTTTTCCACGTTGGGAGATGTGGGATGCCCCCTTCAAGGATTCCTTCTGCGGGACAATTGAGACCTGTTGGACAGCTCCAGGACATCCCATATGGAATGACTCCAGAGCACCGTTCGAGGATGGATGCCTGGGAAGTCCGCCTCGCCTTCCAATTGTCTCCTAGCAACAAGACAGTTTAGATCTAATGGATCTGCGGGAGCAACCGGGGTGGCTGAGTTGAAATGCACTTTCCAGAGGATGGGTCCTAACGTGTGTTTGTGTCCATGAGGGCCTTGGAATTTGGAGGTGGCACCGGGACCCTGAAGTATTCTCCTAAGCTTTGGCATAGCTCCCATGCACAAGTTTCCTTGTGGAGACGAGATTTGTTCTGATGGGTGCCTCAGGAAATCCCCTCTGCTGGTATTGGAATCCAGGCTTTTGAGGAGACATGCCTGTAAACCAAAGCAATGGATCCGATAATGGCCTCGGGTCCTGTCTGGTTCAATCTTCTTGGTATGAGTGGAGGTAGATGAGTGGAGGTAGATGCTCAGCCGGTATCAACCACCCTTTTTTGTCCCGGGCGACCGACACTATTGGGATGGCCTCAGGGACTTTGGAGGGTTCTCCTAATTTGTACGATGTTTGACAATGGAATGGGCAGAATTGCCATGGATTGGGTGGGGGCAGTCCTAATGTGTGGCTCCAGGGGCCCCAGCCTGCAGGGAGTGTGGCCCAGGACTTTGAGGACAGAAGACTGAAAACACAAACTCAGCTTAAGTTTGGGGACGTAGGTATGGCACGCCCGATCTACAAACCATGAGAAGAACTCTTCAGGATATGAAGAATTAGCGAATCTGAGTCGCTTGCTCAGGCTTTTGTCTCTGGATTTTGTTTCAGTGATGGCCGTGGAATGTTGGGGAGGTCTCATGGGCCATGGACGAATCTTCTTCTCTGTGGATTTGGCCCGATCCCAATTGTTATTTGTCAATCTGTGGGATGGGAGGACTCCTTTCAGGTTTGTTACCTCAGGTGTCCCACCAAAAGAGGAATTCCAAAGCAGAGCCCTGGGGAAGAGTGAAGGGACAACCCGAACTATGGTTAAAAATTGGGGCCTAGGGGCATGGCAAGCCCAATATGCTGTCTCTTCATATAGGCCCTGAGAGGCCTTACCTGAGGACTGGGCTCAGGTTGAGGGTCACAATGTGTGTTTGTGACCAATGTGGCCCGCAAGCATGGGCTGGGCCTCATGGGCCACGCTTGTTTCAACTACACTGAACGTTGGACAACATGCCAACCACAAGGTTTCTTGCCATGGGGAAAGAGTTCTGATTTCTGCATCATTTTCAACCCTGGGCAGTGGTTGGAGATAAGGTCTAGGTTCTGGAGCCTGAAAACCGCAGTTGGGAAGAGATGACGTCCTAAGGCCATGGCGGGTCCGATGTGCTCAGTGTGCGGCCAGCTGTCTGGGTGGGACCAGGAGGTCCAGGCTCAGGCTGGGTCAGAAGGGGAAATAGTGCCCAGGTCAGCCTATATGTTTGGGGTACAGCCGAATGGCGTGCTGGTTGATCCTCATTTGGGGTTTCGGGGTAGCCCTGAGGGCAATGTTTTACTTCTGTAGGGCAGGCAGAGTGCGGCATTGTAGTTCTGGATTGCCAAACTGGAGGGCTTGTGGGCCAGTAGTCTGAGGACGGAGTCTGAGAACCCAAGCTAGGCCTAGGTTTCTGGGTGAGGATATGGCAGGCACAATCTACAGACCTCAATAGAGATCTCGTGCATCTGAAGTCAGGGCAAGGATCAGACGATCGCTCAGGTTGGACTTTCTGCCCTGATGGCCCTTTCTTGAAGGGGGTTGGATCACGAGGACATGGGGGTTTTCCCACGATGGGAGTTGTGAGAAGCTCCAAACTGCAAAGATTCTTCTGCAGGACAATTGAGACCTGTAGGTTGGC